>NW_027671458.1:0-269000 GCF_964165515.1 Mesoplodon bidens
TTGTTTTTCTCTTTCTGACTTACTTCACTCTGTATGACAGTCTCTAGATCCATCAACTTCTCTACAAATGACCCAGTTTCATTCCTTTTTATGGCTGAGTAATATTCCATTTTATATATGTACCACATCTTTATCCATTCGTCTGTCTGTGGGCATTTAGGTTGCTTCCATTACCTGGCTATTGTAAATAGTGCTGCAATGAACATTGGGGTGAATGTGTCTCTGTGATTTATGGTTTTCTCTGGGTATATGCCCAGAAGTGGGATTGCTGGATCCTATGGTAATTCTCTTTTTAGTTTTTTAAAGGAACCTCCATACTGTTCTCCATAGTGACTGTATCAATTTACATTCCCACCAATAGCGGAAGAGGGTTCCTTTTGTCCACACCGTCCCCAGAATTTGTTGTTTGTAGATTATCTAATGATGCCGATTCTAACAGGTGTGAGGTCTTACCTCATTGTAGTTTTGATTTGCATTTCTCTAATAATTAGTGATGTTGAGCAGCTTTTCATGTGCGTCTTGGCCATCTCTGTGTCTTCTTTGAAGAAACGTCTATTTAGATCTTCTGCCCATTTTTGTATTGGGTTGTTTGTTGTATTAATATTAAGCTGCATGAGCTGTTCATATATATTGGAGATTAAACCTTTGTCCATTGATTCTTTTGTGAAAGTTTTCGCCCATTCTGAGGGTTGCCATTTTCCATTCCCGTTTTTTTAACAAAGAAGGAATGAAATCAAAAGAAGCAGAACACTAATGTGCGTGAAATATGCCTCTTGAAACTGTCGTTTTGAAATATGGACGTCTTTTGAATTTTTTGGTCGATAAATGACCCCAGGATTGGTTTTCAGGGCCGGGGTCATTTACAGGCCTGTAATGATTTGGAATATCCACTGATCTTTAGCGCTGGGATTAAAGCTGCTGTTGTGTGAAACGGCCACAAGGTGGCAGCAGTTCTCCCTTACCAAATCTGGTTACTAGGGCAGCAGAGCCTCAATGGAAGTCGCGTTCTAGATTGGAATGTAGAACGCAATGTACCAGGAGAAAGCCCCTCAAGTTTTTCTCACTAATTCTTGTTCGTGTTTTTAATTTAATTTTTTATTTTTTTTACAGCAACTTTGAGTACAACGTTTAGCTTGTTGTAGGTGTGCAAGAGGTGGTTCTTTTACACATATACATATGTCTGTTCTTCCTGGGATCCTTTTCCCATTTTCGTTATGACAGAATGTTGAGTAGTCTTCTCTTGGTACTCCGTAGGTCTTTGGTGATTATATACGTCTACTGTGTTTGTATATGTCTGTTAACCCCAATATCGTAATGAATTCAATCCTCGCACCTTTCCTTTGGTGAACCATAAGTTTGTTTAATGAATCTGTGATTGCCCTTCTCTGTGGAAATATCTGCCCTGGTATCAATTTATAGGTAACACCTATAAGTGATATGATATGATATGTGTCTTTCACTTTCTGACTTACTCCAAGTCACGTGATTACCTCTAGACTCATCTACGGTGCTGCAAATGGCATTGTGTGCTTCTTTTCGTTGGCGAATATTCTGTCTTAGCGAGGTCCATTTTCTGCAATGTGATTCCCTGAGGGCTGAGGATTAGCTGACCTGGGCAGCCTGACCCTGCCGGCAAGCCCTCCCCAGGTGTGCCTGGTTTGAGGTCAATATAAACAGCACTCCAGGCAGCAATAGTCCCTGCAGCTGTGCCTGACTCCATATTCTCTGCCCCGTCAGCAGTCTCGGGGCTGTGCTGGTGGGAGGGTGTGAGGGTCCACGGCTTTGTGGGTGGCCCGGTGTGAGTGGGGCTCTGCTGGACTTTCTGCAGGAGTTGCCAGGCTGCCACCTGTAAAGAAGAGGATGTGTCACCCATAACTTCCACTGGAATATCTCTCCGGGCTGAGGTGAGGAAGGAAAAAAAGGAGTGGGGGCCGGGACAGGAGGGGTATCTCAGGCAGGGCAATGGAAAGCTTCCAGAAGAGCGCCCGTGGCCAGGACCATCCTGGCTGACCTGCAGGCACCAAGGTGGCCTGCGTGCTGTCGCTGGTGTGGCTCCACGGCCCTTCCTCTAGGCTTTCAAGCCCTTGTACATATTCAGGTGTTTCACCTGGGAAGGGTGGGAACAGTTCAGCAGCAGCTGGCCTGGGGCTCAGCTCACGTTTACTCACAGAGGCCTCGGCACGGTCCCCCAGCTTTGCAATAAGGACGCTCCTTGCGTGGGTGGGCGGGGCTGCTGGCTCTATGGGAGATGATTCCCCACCTCTGACCAATTTCAGAATTGTTTACCACTGGAGCAAGTGCCTCGGTAGTGTTTTCCTCTGTATAACTGTTAGGTTTAGTTTTTTTTTTGCTTTTTTGGTTCAAGTTAGATTTTATTCCTCTTTTATGTATTTATGGATATAAGCATGGAAATAATTCATTCTTATAAATACATCAGTGTGAATGGAAGAACATATTTTCTGTTTTATTTTTACATTTTATTTTTAAAATTTTTGAAATTTAATTTTATTTATTTTTTTTATACAGTAGGTTATTATTAGTTATCTATTTTATGCATAGACATGTATACAGGTCAATCCCAATCTCCCAACTCATCCCACCACCACCACCCCATGGCTTCCCCCACTTTGTGTCCATACGTTTGTTCTCTACCTCTGTGTCTCTATTTCTGCCCTGCAAACCAGTTCATCTGTAGCATTTTTCTAGGTTCCACATATAGGCATTAATATACAATATTTGTTTTTCTCTTTCTGACTTACTTCACTCTGTATGACAGTCTCTAGATCCATCAACTTCTCTACAAATGACCCAGTTTCATTCCTTTTTATGGCTGAGTAATATTCCATTTTATATATGTACCACATCTTTATCCATTCGTCTGTCTGTGGGCATTTAGGTTGCTTCCATTACCTGGCTATTGTAAATAGTGCTGCAATGAACATTGGGGTGAATGTGTCTCTGTGATTTATGGTTTTCTCTGGGTATATGCCCAGAAGTGGGATTGCTGGATCCTATGGTAATTCTCTTTTTAGTTTTTTAAGGGAACCTCCATACTGTTCTCCATAGTGACTGTATCAATTTACATTCCCACCAAGAGCGGAAGAGGGTTCCTTTTGTCCACACCCTCCCCAGAATTTGTTGTTTGTAGATTATCTGATGATGCCAATTCTAACAGGTGTGAGGTCTTACCTCATTGTAGTTTTGATTTGCATTTCTCTAATAATTAGTGATGTTGAGCAGCTTTTCATGTGCGTCTTGGCCATCTCTGTGTCTTCTTTGAAGAAACGTCTATTTAGATCTTCTGCCCATTTTTGTATTGGGTTGTTTGTTTTATTAATATTAAGCTGCATGAGCTGTTTATATATATTGGAGATTAAACCTTTGTCCATTGATTCGTTTGTGAAAGTTTTCGCGCATTCTGAGGGTTGCCTTTTTCCATTCCCGTTTTTTTAACAAAGAAGGAATGAAATCAAAAGAAGCAGAACACTAATGTGCGTGAAATATGCCTCTTGAAACTGTCGTTTTGAAATATGGACGTCTTTTGAATTTTTTGGTCGATAAATGACCCCAGGATTGGTTTTCAGGGCAGGGGTCATTTACAGGCCTGTAATGATTTGGAATATCCACTGACCATTAGCGCTGGGATTAAAGCTGCTGTTGTGTGAAACGGCCACAAGGTGGCAGCAGTTCTCCCTTACCAAATCTGGTTACTAGGGCAGCAGAGCCTCAATGGAAGTCGCGTTCTAGATTGGAATGTAGAACGGAATGTACCAGGAGAAAGCCCCTCAAGTTTTTCTCACTAATTCTTGTTCGTGTTTTTAATTTAATTTTTTATTTTTTATTACAGCAACTTTGAGTACAACGTTTAGCTTGTTGTAGGTGTGCAAGAGGTTGCTCTTTTACACATATACATATGTCTGTTCTTCCTGGGATCCTTTTCCCATGTACGTTATGACAGAATGTTGAGTAGTCTTCTCTTGGTACTCCGTAGGTCTTTGGTGATTATATACGTCTACTGTGTTTGTATATGTCTGTTAACCCCAATATCGTAATGAATTCAATCCTCACACCTTTCCTTTGGTGAACCATAAGTTTGTTTAATGAATCTGTGATTGCCCTTCTCCGTGGAAATATCTGCCCTGGTATCAATTTATAGGTAACACCTATAAGTGATATGATATGATATGTGTCTTTCACTTTCTGACTTACTCCAAGTCACGTGATTAGCTCTAGACTCATCTACGGTGCTGCAAATGGCATTGTGTGCTTCTTTTCGTTGGCGAATATTCTGTCTTAGCGAGGTCCATTTTCTGCAATGTGATTCCCTGAGGGCTGAGGATTAGCTGACCTGGGCAGCCTGACCCTGCCGGCAAGCCCTCCCCAGGTGTGCCTGGGTTGAGGTCAATATAAACAGCACTCCAGGCAGCAATAGCCCCTGCAGCTGTGCCTGACTCCATATTCTCTGCCCCGTCAGCAGCCTCGGTGCTGTGCTGGTGGGAGGGTGTGAGGGTCCACGGCTTTGTGGGTGGCCCGGTGTGAGTGGGGCTCTGCTGGACTTTCTGCAGGAGTTGCCAGGCTGCCACCTGTAAAGAAGAGGATGTGTCACCCATAACTTCCACTGGAATATCTCTCCGGGCTGAGGTGAGGAAGGAAAAAAAGGAGTGGGGGCCGGGACAGGAGGGGTATCTCAGGCAGGGCAATGGAAAGCTTCCAGAAGAGCGCCCGTGGCCAGGACCATCCTGGCTGACCTGCAGGCACCAAGGTGGCCTGCGTGCTGTCGCTGGTGTGGCTCCACGGCCCTTCCTCTAGGCTTTCAAGCCCTTGTACATATTCAGGTGTTTCACCTGGGAAGGGTGGGAACAGTTCAGCAGCAGCTGGCCTGGGGCTCAGCTCACGTTTACTCACAGAGGCCTCGGCACGGTCCCCCAGCTTTGCAATAAGGACGCTCCTTGCGTGGGCGGGCGGGGCTGCTGGCTCTATGGGAGATGATTCCCCACCTCTGACCAATTTCAGAATTGTTTACCACTGGAGCAAGTGCCTTGGTAGTGTTTTCCTCTGTATAACTGTTAGGTTTAGTTTTATTTTTTGCTTTTTTGGTTCAAGTTAGATTTTATTCCTCTTTTATGTATTTATGGATATAAGCATGGAAATAATTCATTCTTATAAATACATCAGTGTGAATGGAAGAACATATTTTCTGTTTTATTTTTACATTTTATTTTTAAAATTTTTGAAATTTAATTTTATTTATTTTTTTTATACAGTAGGTTATTATTAGTTATCTATTTTATGCATAGACATGTATACAGGTCAATCCCAATCTCCCAACTCATCCCACCGCCACCACCCCATGGCTTCCCCCACTGTGTGTCCATACGTTTGTTCTCTACCTCTGTGTCTCTATTTCTGCCCTGCAAACCAGTTCATCTGTAGCATTTTTCTAGGTTCCACATATAGGCATTAATATACAATATTTGTTTTTCTCTTTCTGACTTACTTCACTCTGTATGACAGTCTCTAGATCCATCAACTTCTCTACAAATGACCCAGTTTCATTCCTTTTTATGGCTGAGTAATATTCCATTTTATATATGTACCACATCTTTATCCATTCGTCTGTCTGTGGGCATTTAGGTTGCTTCCATTACCTGGCTATTGTAAATAGTGCTGCAATGAACATTGTGGTGAATGTGTCTTTGTGATTTATGGTTTTCTCTGGGTATATGCCCAGAAGTGGGATTGCTGTATCCTATGGTAATTCTCTTTTTAGTTTTTTAAGGGAACCTCCATACTGTTCTCCATAGTGACTGTATCAATTTACATTCCCACCAAGAGCGGAAGAGGGTTCCTTTTGTCCACACCCTCCCCAGAATTTGTTGTTTGTAGATTATCTGATGATGCCGATTCTAACAGGTGTGAGGTCTTACCTCATTGTAGTTTTGATTTGCATTTCTCTAATAATTAGTGATGTTGAGCAGCTTTTCATGTGCGTCTTGGCCATCTCTGTGTCTTCTTTGAAGAAACGTCTATTTAGATCTTCTGGCCATTTTTGTGTTGGGTTGTTTGTTGTATTAATATTAAGCTGCATGAGCTGTTTATATATATTGGAGATTAAACCTTTGTCCATTGATTCGTTTGTGAAAGTTTTCGCCCATTCTGAGGGTTGCCTTTTTCCATTCCCGTTTTTTTAACAAAGAAGGAATGAAATCAAAAGAAGCAGAACACTAATGTGCGTGAAATATGCCTCTTGAAACTGTCGTTTTGAAATATGGACGTGTTTTGAATTTTTTGGTCGATAAATGACCCCAGGATTGGTTTTCAGGGCAGGGGTCATTTACAGGCCTGTAATGATTTGGAATATCCACTGACCATTAGCGCTGGGATTAAAGCTGCTGTTGTGTGAAACGGCCACAAGGTGGCAGCAGTTCTCCCTTACCAAATCTGGTTACTAGGGCAGCAGAGCCTCAATGGAAGTCGCGTTCTAGATTGGAATGTAGAACGGAATGTACCAGGAGAAAGCCCCTCAAGTTTTTCTCACTAATTCTTGTTCGTGTTTTTAATTTAATTTTTTATTTTTTATTACAGCAACTTTGAGTACAACGTTTAGCTTGTTGTAGGTGTGCAAGAGGTTGCTCTTTTACACATATACATATGTCTGTTCTTCCTGGGATCCTTTTCCCATGTACGTTATGACAGAATGTTGAGTAGTCTTCTCTTGGTACTCCGTAGGTCTTTGGTGATTATATACGTGTACTGTGTTTGTATATGTCTGTTAACCCCAATATCGTAATGAATTCAATCCTCACACCTTTCCTTTGGTGAACCATAAGTTTGTTTAATGAATCTGTGATTGCCCTTCTCCGTGGAAATATCTGCCCTGGTATCAATTTATAGGTAACACCTATAAGTGATATGATATGATATGTGTCTTTCACTTTCTGACTTACTCCAAGTCACGTGATTAGCTCTAGACTCATCTACGGTGCTGCAAATGGCATTGTGTGCTTCTTTTCGTTGGCGAATATTCTGTCTTAGCGAGGTCCATTTTCTGCAATGTGATTCCCCGAGGGCTGAGGATTAGCTGACCTGGGCAGCCTGACCCTGCCGGCAAGCCCTCCCCAGGTGTGCCTGGGTTGAGGTCAATATAAACAGCACTCCAGGCAGCAATAGCCCCTGCAGCTCTGCCTGACTCCATATTCTCTGCCCCGTCAGCAGCCTCGGGGCTGTGCTGGTGGGAGGGTGTGAGGGTCCACGGCTTTGTGGGTGGCCCGGTGTGAGTGGGGCTCTGCTGGACTTTCTGCAGGAGTTGCCAGGCTGCCACCTGTAAAGAAGAGGATGTGTCACCCATAACTTCCACTGGAATATCTCTCCGGGCTGAGGTGAGGAAGGAAAAAAAGGAGTGGGGGCCGGGACAGGAGGGGTATCTCATGCAGGGCAATGGAAAGCTTCCAGAAGAGCGCCCGTGGCCAGGACCATCCTGGCTGACCTGCAGGCACCAAGGTGGCCTGCGTGCTGTCGCTGGTGTGGCTCCACGGCCCTTCCTCTAGGCTTTCAAGCCCTTGTACATATTCAGGTGTTTCACCTGGGAAGGGTGGGAACAGTTCACCAGCAGCTGGCCTGGGGCTCAGCTCACGTTTACTCACAGAGGCCTGGGCACGGTCCCCCAGCTTTGCAATAAGGACGCTCCTTGCGTGGGCGGGCGGGGCTGCTGGCTCTATGGGAGATGATTCCCCACCTCTGACCAATTTCAGAATTGTTTACCACTGGAGCAAGTGCCTTGGTAGTGTTTTCCTCTGTATAACTGTTAGGTTCAGTTTTATTTTTTTCTTTTTTGGTTCTAGTTAGATTTTATTCCTCTTTTATGTATTTATGGATATAAGCATGGAAATAATTCATTCTTATAAATACATCAGTGTGAATGGAAGAACATTTTTTCTGTTTTATTTTTACATTTTATTTTTAAAATTTTTGAAATTTAATTTTATTTATTTTTTTATACAGTAGGTTATTATTAGTTATCTATTTTATGCATAGACATGTATACAGGTCAATCCCAATCTCCCAACTCATCCCACCACCACCACCCCATGGCTTCCCGCACTTTGTGTCCATACGTTTGTTCTCTACCTCTGTGTCTCTATTTCTGCCCTGCAAACCAGTTCATCTGTAGCATTTTTCTAGGTTCCACATATAGGCATTAATATACAATATTTGTTTTTCTCTTTCTGACTTACTTCACTCTGTATGACAGTCTCTAGATCCATCAACTTCTCTACAAATGACCCAGTTTCATTCCTTTTTATGGCTGAGTAATATTCCATTTTATATATGTACCACATCTTTATCCATTCGTCTGTCTGTGGGCATTTAGGTTGCTTCCATTACCTGGCTATTGTAAATAGTGCTGCAATGAACATTGTGGTGAATGTGTCTCTGTGATTTATGGTTTTCTCTGGGTATATGCCCAGAAGTGGGATTGCTGGATCCTATGGTAATTCTCTTTTTAGTTTTTTAAAGGAACCTCCATACTGTTCTCCATAGTGACTGTATCAATTTACATTCCCACCAATAGCGGAAGAGGGTTCCTTTTGTCCACACCCTCCCCAGAATTTGTTGTTTGTAGATTATCTGATGATGCCGATTCTAACAGGTGTGAGGTCTTACCTCATTGTAGTTTTGATTTGCATTTCTCTAATAATTAGTGATGTTGAGCAGCTTTTCATGTGCGTCTTGGCCATCTCTGTGTCTTCTTTGAAGAAACGTCTATTTAGATCTTCTGCCCATTTTTGTATTGGGTTCTTTGTTGTATTAATATTAAGCTGCATGAGCTGTTCATATATATTGGAGATTAAACCTTTGTCCATTGATTCGTTTGTGAAAGTTTTCGCCCATTCTGAGGGTTGCCTTTTTCCATTCCCGTTTTTTTAACAAAGAAGGAATGAAATCAAAAGAAGCAGAACACTAATGTGCGTGAAATATGCCTCTTGAAACTGTCGTTTTGAAATATGGACGTCTTTTGAATTTTTTGGTCGATAAATGACCCCAGGATTGGTTTTCAGGGCAGGGGTCATTTACAGGCCTGTAATGATTTGGAATATCCACTGACCATTAGCGCTGGGATTAAAGCTGCTGTTGTGTGAAACGGCCACAAGGTGGCAGCAGTTCTCCCTTACCAAATCTGGTTACTAGGGCAGCAGAGCCTCAATGGAAGTCGCGTTCTAGATTGGAATGTAGAACGGAATGTACCAGGAGAAAGACCCTCAAGTTTTTCTCACTAATTCTTGTTCGTGTTTTTAATTTAATTTTTTATTTTTTATTACAGCAACTTTGAGTACAACGTTTAGCTTGTTGTAGGTGTGCAAGAGGTGGTTCTTTTACACATATACATATGTCTGTTCTTCCTGGGATCCTTTTCCCATGTACGTTATGACAGAATGTTGAGTAGTCTTCTCTTGGTACTCCGTAGGTCTTTGGTGATTATATATGTCTACTGTGTTTGTATATGTCTGTTAACCCCAATATCGTAATGAATTCAATCCTCACACCTTTCCTTTGGTGAACCACAAGTTTGTTTAATGAATCTGTGATTGCCCTTCTCTGTGGAAATATCTGCCCTGGTATCAATTTATAGGTAACACCTATAAGTGATATGATATGATATGTGTCTTTCACTTTCTGACTTACTCCAAGTCACGTGATTAGCTCTAGACTCATCTACGGTGCTGCAAATGGCATTGTGTGCTTCTTTTCGTTGGCGAATATTCTGTCTTAGCGAGGTCCATTTTCTGCAATGTGATTCCCTGAGGGCTGAGGATTAGTTGACCTGGGCAGCCTGACCCTGCCGGCAAGCCCTCCCCAGGTGTGCCTGGTTTGAGGTCAATATAAACAGCACTCCAGGCAGCAATAGCCCCTGCAGCTGTGCCTGACTCCATATTCTCTGCCCCGTCAGCAGCCTCGGTGCTGTGCTGGTGGGAGGGTGTGAGGGTCCACGGCTTTGTGGGTGGCCCGGTGTGAGTGGGGCTCTGCTGGACTTTCTGCAGGAGTTGCCAGGCTGCCACCTGTAAAGAAGAGGATGTGTCACCCATAACTTCCACTGGAATATCTCTCCGGGCTGAGGTGAGGAAGGAAAAAAAGGAGTGGGGGCCGGGACAGGAGGGGTATCTCAGGCAGGGCAATGGAAAGCTTCCAGAAGAGCGCCCGTGGCCAGGACCATCCTGGCTGACCTGCAGGCACCAAGGTGGCCTGCGTGCTGTCGCTGGTGTGGCTCCACGGCCCTTCCTCTAGGCTTTCAAGCCCTTGTACATATTCAGGTGTTTCACCTGGGAAGGGTGGGAACAGTTCAGCAGCAGCTGGCCTGGGGCTCAGCTCACGTTTACTCACAGAGGCCTCGGCACGGTCCCCCAGCTTTGCAATAAGGACGCTCCTTGCGTGGGCGGGCGCGGCTGCTGGCTCTATGGGAGATGATTCCCCACCTCTGACCAATTTCAGAATTGTTTACCACTGGAGCAAGTGCCTTGGTAGTGTTTTCCTCTGTATAACTGTTAGGTTTAGTTTTATTTTTTGCTTTTTTGGTTCAAGTTAGATTTTATTCCTCTTTTATGTATTTATGGATATAAGCATGGAAATAATTCATTCTTATAAATACATCAGTGTGAATGGAAGAACATATTTTCTGTTTTATTTTTACATTTTATTTTTAAAATTTTTGAAATTTAATTTTATTTATTTTTTTTATACAGTAGGTTATTATTAGTTATCTATTTTATGCATAGACATGTATACTGGTCAATCCCAATCTCCCAACTCATCCCACCGCCACCACCCCATGGCTTCCCCCACTTTGTGTCCATACGTTTGTTCTCTACCTCTGTGTCTCTATTTCTGCCCTGCAAACCAGTTCATCTGTAGCATTTTTCTAGGTTCCACATATAGGCATTAATATACAATATTTGTTTTTCTCTTTCTGACTTACTTCACTCTGTATGACAGTCTCTAGATCCATCAACTTCTCTACAAATGACCCAGTTTCATTCCTTTTTATGGCTGAGTAATATTCCATTTTATATATGTACCACATCTTTATCCATTCGTCTGTCTGTGGGCATTTAGGTTGCTTCCATTACCTGGCTATTGTAAATAGTGCTGCAATGAACATTGTGGTGAATGTGTCTTTGTGATTTATGGTTTTCTCTGGGTATATGCCCAGAAGTGGGATTGCTGGATCCTATGGTAATTCTCTTTTTAGTTTTTTAAGGGAACCTCCATACTGTTCTCCATAGTGACTCTATCAATTTACATTCCCACCAATAGCGGAAGAGGGTTCCTTTTGTCCACACCCTCCCCAGAATTTGTTGTTTGTAGATTATCTGATGATGCCGATTCTAACAGGTGTGAGGTCTTACCTCATTGTAGTTTTGATTTGCATTTCTCTAATAATTAGTGATGTTGAGCAGCTTTTCAGGTGCGTCTTGGCCATCTCTGTGTCTTCTTTGAAGAAACGTCTATTTAGATCTTCTGCCCATTTTTGTATTGGGTTGTTTGTTGTATTAATATTAAGCTGCATGAGCTGTTCATATATATTGGAGATTAAACCTTTGTCCATTGATTCGTTTGTGAAAGTTTTCGCCCATTCTGAGGGTTGCCTTTTTCCATTCCCGTTTTTTTAACAAAGAAGGAATGAAATCAAAAGAAGCAGAACACTAATGTGCGTGAAATATGCCTCTTGAAACTGTCGTTTTGAAATATGGACGTCTTTTGAATTTTTTGGTCGATAAATGACCCCAGGATTGGTTTTCAGGGCAGGGGTCATTTACAGGCCTGTAATGATTTGGAATATCCACTGACCATTAGCGCTGGGATTAAAGCTGCTGTTGTGTGAAACGGCCACAAGGTGGCAGCAGTTCTCCCTTACCAAATCTGGTTACTAGGGCAGCAGAGCCTCAATGGAAGTCGCGTTCTAGATTGGAATGTAGAACGGAATGTACCAGGAGAAAGCCCCTCAAGTTTTTCTCACTAATTCTTGTTCGTGTTTTTAATTTAATTTTTTATTTTTTATTACAGCAAGTTTGATTACAACGTTTAGCTTGTTGTAGGTGTGCAAGAGGTGGTTCTTTTACACATATACATATGTCTGTTCTTCCTGGGATCCTTTTCCCATGTTCGTTATGACAGAATGTTGAGTAGTCTTCTCTTGGTACTCCGTAGGTCTTTGGTGATTATATACGTCTACTGTGTTTGTATATGTCTGTTAACCCCAATAGCATAATGAATTCAATCCTCACACCTTTCCTTTGGTGAACCATAAGTTTGTTTAATGAATCTGTGATTGCCCTTCTCCGTGGAAATATCTGCCCTGGTATCAATTTATAGGTAACACCTATAAGTGATATGATATGATATGTGTCTTTCACTTTCTGACTTACTCCAAGTCACGTGATTAGCTCTAGACTCATCTACGGTGCTGCAAATGGCATTGTGTGCTTCTTTTCGTTGGCGAATATTCTGTCTTAGCGAGGTCCATTTTCTGCAATGTGATTCCCCGAGGGCTGAGGATTAGCTGACCTGTGCAGCCTGACCCTGCCGGCAAGCCCTCCCCAGGTGTGCCTGGGTTGAGGTCAATATAAACAGCACTCCAGGCAGCAATAGCCCCTGCAGCTCTGCCTGACTCCATATTCTCTGCCCCGTCAGCAGCCTCGGGGCTGTGCTGGTGGGAGGGTGTGAGGGTCCACGGCTTTGTGGGTGGCCCGGTGTGAGTGGGGCTCTGCTGGACTTTCTGCAGGAGTTGCCAGGCTGCCACCTGTAAAGAAGAGGATGTGTCACCCATAACTTCCACTGGAATATCTCTCCGGGCTGAGGTGAGGAAGGAAAAAAAGGAGTGGGGGCCGGGACAGGAGGGGTATCTCAGGCAGGGCAATGGAAAGCTTCCAGAAGAGCGCCCGTGGCCAGGACCATCCTGGCTGACCTGCAGGCACCAAGGTGGCCTGCGTGCTGTCGCTGGTGTGGCTCCACGGCCCTTCCTCTAGGCTTTCAAGCCCTTGTACATATTCAGGTGTTTCACCTGGGAAGGGTGGGAACAGTTCACCAGCAGCTGGCCTGGGGCTCAGCTCACGTTTACTCACAGAGGCCTCGGCACGGTCCCCCAGCTTTGCAATAAGGACGCTCCTTGCGTGGGCGGGCGGGGCTGCTGGCTCTATGGGAGATGATTCCCCACCTCTGACCAATTTCAGAATTGTTTACCACTGGAGCAAGTGCCTTGGTAGTGTTTTCCTCTGTATAACTGTTAGGTTTAGTTTTTTTTTTGCTTTTTTGGTTCAAGTTAGATTTTATTCCTCTTTTATGTATTTATGGATATAAGCATGGAAATAATTCATTCTTATAAATTCATCAGTGTGAATGGAAGAACATTTTTTCTGTTTTATTTTTACATTTTATTTTTAAAATTTTTGAAATTTAATTTTATTTATTTTTTTTATACAGTAGGTTATTATTAGTTATCTATTTTATGCATAGACATGTATACAGGTCAATCCCAATCTCCCAACTCATCCCACCACCACCACCCCATGGCTTCCCCCACTTTGTGTCCATACGTTTGTTCTCTACCTCTGTGTCTCTATTTCTGCCCTGCAAACCAGTTCATCTGTAGCATTTTTCTAGGTTCCACATATAGGCATTAATATACAATATTTGTTTTTCTCTTTCTGGCTTACTTGACTCTGTATGACAGTCTCTAGATCCATCAACTTCTCTACAAATGACCCAGTTTCATTCCTTTTTATGGCTGAGTAATATTCCATTTTATATATGTACCACATCTTTATCCATTCGTCTGTCTGTGGGCATTTAGGTTGCTTCCATTACCTGGCTATTGTAAATAGTGCTGCAATGAACATTGTGGTGAATGTGTCTCTGTGATTTATGGTTTTCTCTGGGTATATGCCCAGAAGTGGGATTGCTGGATCCTATGGTAATTCTCTTTTTAGTTTTTTAAAGGAACCTCCATACTGTTCTCCATAGTGACTGTATCAATTTACATTCCCACCAATAGCGGAAGAGGGTTCCTTTTGTCCACACCCTCCCCAGAATTTGTTGTTTGTAGATTATCTGATGATGCCGATTCTAACAGGTGTGAGGTCTTACCTCATTGTAGTTTTGATTTGCATTTCTCTAATAATTAGTGATGTTGAGCAGCTTTTCAGGTGCGTCTTGGCCATCTCTGTGTCTTCTTTGAAGAAACGTCTATTTAGATCTTCTGCCCATTTTTGTATTGGGTTGTTTGTTGTATTAATATTAAGCTGCATGAGCTGTTCATATATATTGGAGATTAAACCTTTGTCCATTGATTCGTTTGTGAAAGTTTTCGCCCATTCTGAGGGTTGCCTTTTTCCATTCCCGTTTTTTTAACAAAGAAGGAATGAAATCAAAAGAAGCAGAACACTAATGTGCGTGAAATATGCCTCTTGAAACTGTCGTTTTGAAATATGGACGTCTTTTGAATTTTTTGGTCGATAAATGACCCCAGGATTGGTTTTCAGGGCAGGGGTCATTTACAGGCCTGTAATGATTTGGAATATCCACTGACCATTAGCACTGGGATTAAAGCTGCTGTTGTGTGAAACGGCCACAAGGTTGCAGCAGTTCTCCCTTACCAAATCTGGTTACTAGGGCAGCAGAGCCTCAATGGAAGTCGCGTTCTAGATTGGAATGTAGAACGGAATGTACCAGGAGAAAGCCCCTCAAGTTTTTCTCACTAATTCTTGTTCGTGTTTTTAATTTAATTTTTTATTTTTTATTACAGCAAGTTTGAGTACAACGTTTAGCTTGTTGTAGGTGTGCAAGAGGTGGTTCTTTTACACATATACATATGTCTGTTCTTCCTGGGATCCTTTTCCCATGTTCGTTATGACAGAATGTTGAGTAGTCTTCTCTTGGTACTCCGTAGGTCTTTGGTGATTATATACGTCTACTGTGTTTGTATATGTCTGTTAACCCCAATATCATAATGAATTCAATCCTCACACCTTTCCTTTGGTGAACCATAAGTTTGTTTAATGAATCTGTGATTGCCCTTCTCCGTGGAAATATCTGCCCTTGTATCAATTTATAGGTAACACCTATAAGTGATATGATATGATATGTGTCTTTCACTTTCTGACTTACTCCAAGTCACGTGATTACCTCTAGACTCATCTACGGTGCTGCAAATGGCATTGTGTGCTTCTTTTCGTTGGCGAATATTCTGTCTTAGCGAGGTCCATTTTCTGCAATGTGATTCCCCGAGGGCTGAGGATTAGCTGACCTGGGCAGCCTGACCCTGCCGGCAAGCCCTCCCCAGGTGTGCCTGGGTTGAGGTCAATATAAACAGCACTCCAGGCAGCAATAGCCCCTGCAGCTGTGCCTGACTCCATATTCTCTGCCCCGTCAGCAGTCTCGGGGCTGTGCTGGTGGGAGGGTGTGAGGGTCCACGGCTTTGTGGGTGGCCCGGTGTGAGTGGGGCTCTGCTGGACTTTCTGCAGGAGTTGCCAGGCTGCCACCTGTAAAGAAGAGGATGTGTCACCCATAACTTCCACTGGAATATCTCTCCGGGCTGAGGTGAGGAAGGAAAAAAAGGAGTGGGGGCCGGGACAGGAGGGGTATCTCAGGCAGGGCAATGGAAAGCTTCCAGAAGAGCGCCCGTGGCCAGGACCATCCTGGCTGACCTGCAGGCACCAAGGTGGCCTGCGTGCTGTCGCTGGTGTGGCTCCACGGCCCTTCCTCTAGGCTTTCAAGCCCTTGTACATATTCAGGTGTTTCACCTGGGAAGGGTGGGAACAGTTCAGCAGCAGCTGGCCTGGGGCTCAGCTCACGTTTACTCACAGAGGCCTCGGCACGATCCCCCAGCTTTGCAATAAGGACGCTCCTTGCGTGGGCGGGCGGGGCTGCTGGCTCTATGGGAGATGATTCCCCACCTCTGACCAATTTCAGAATTGTTTACCACTGGAGCAAGTGCCTTGATAGTGTTTTCCTCTGTATAACTGTTAGGTTCAGTTTTATTTTTTCTTTTTTGCTTCAAGTTAGATTATATTCCTCTTTTATGTATTTATGGATATAAGCATGGAAATAATTCATTCTTATAAATACATCAGTGTGAATGGAAGAACATTTTTTCTGTTTTATTTTTACATTTTATTTTTAAAATTTTTGAAATTTAATTTTATTTATTTTTTTTATACAGTAGGTTATTATTAGTTATCTATTTTAATCATAGACATGTATACAGGTCAATCCCAATCTCCCAACTCATCCCACCGCCACCACCCCATGGCTTCCCCCACTTTGTGTCCATACGTTTGTTCTCTACCTCTGTGTCTCTATTTCTGCCCTGCAAACCAGTTCATCTGTAGCATTTTTCTAGGTTCCACATATAGGCATTAATATACAATATTTGTTTTTCTCTTTCTGACTTACTTCACTCTGTATGACAGTCTCTAGATCCATCAACTTCTCTACAAATGACCCAGTTTCATTCCTTTTTATGGCTGAGTAATATTCCATTTTATATATGTACCACATCTTTATCCATTCGTCTGTCTGTGGGCATTTAGGTTGCTTCCATTACCTGGCTATTGTAAATAGTGCTGCAATGAACATTGTGGTGAATGTGTCTTTGTGATTTATGGTTTTCTCTGGGTATATGCCCAGAAGTGGGATTGCTGGATCCTATGGTAATTCTCTTTTCAGTTTTTTAAGGGAACCTCCATACTGTTCTCCATAGTGACTCTATCAATTTACATTCCCACCAATAGCGGAAGAGGGTTCCTTTTGTCCACACCCTCCCCAGAATTTGTTGTTTGTAGATTATCTGATGATGCCGATTCTAACAGGTGTGAGGTGTTACCTCATTGTAGTTTTGATTTGCATTTCTCTAATAATTAGTGATGTTGAGCAGCTTTTCATGTGCGTCTTGGCCATCTCTGTGTCTTCTTTGAAGAAACGTCTATTTAGATCTTCTGCCCATTTTTGTATTGGGTTGTTTGTTGTATTAATATTAAGCTGCATGAGCTGTTCATATATATTGGAGATTAAACCTTTGTCCATTGATTCGTTTGTGAAAGTTTTCGCCCATTCTGAGGGTTGCCTTTTTCCATTCCCGTTTTTTTAACAAAGAAGGAATGAAATCAAAAGAAGCAGAACACTAATGTGCGTGAAATATGCCTCTTGAAACTGTCGTTTTGAAATATGGACGTCTTTTGAATTTTTTGGTCGATAAATGACCCCAGGATTGGTTTTCAGGGCAGGGGTCATTTACAGGCCTGTAATGATTTGGAATATCCACTGACCATTAGCACTGGGATTAAAGCTGCTGTTGTGTGAAACGGCCACAAGGTGGCAGCAGTTCTCCCTTACCAAATCTGGTTACTAGGGCAGCAGAGCCTCAATGGAAGTCGCGTTCTAGATTGGAATGTAGAACGGAATGTACCAGGAGAAAGCCCCTCAAGTTTTTCTCACTAATTCTTGTTCGTGTTTTTAATTTAATTTTTTATTTTTTATTACAGCAAGTTTGATTACAACGTTTAGCTTGTTGTAGGTGTGCAAGAGGTGGTTCTTTTACACATATACATATGTCTGTTCTTCCTGGGATCCTTTTCCCATGTTCGTTATGACAGAATGTTGAGTAGTCTTCTCTTGGTACTCCGTAGGTCTTTGGTGATTATATACGTCTACTGTGTTTGTATATGTCTGTTAACCCCAATAGCATAATGAATTCAATCCTCACACCTTTCCTTTGGTGAACCATAAGTTTGTTTAATGAATCTGTGATTGCCCTTCTCCGTGGAAATATCTGCCCTGGTATCAATTTATAGGTAACACCTATAAGTGATATGATATGATATGTGTCTTTCACTTTCTGACTTACTCCAAGTCACGTGATTAGCTCTAGACTCATCTATGGTGCTGCAAATGGCATTGTGTGCTTCTTTTCGTTGGCGAATATTCTGTCTTAGCGAGGTCCATTTTCTGCAATGTGATTCCCCGAGGGCTGAGGATTAGCTGACCTGGGCAGCCTGACCCTGCCGGCAAGCCCTCCCCACGTGTGCCTGGGTTGAGGTCAATATAAACAGCACTCCAGGCAGCAATAGCCCCTGCAGCTGTGCCTGACTCCATATTCTCTGCCCCGTCAGCAGTCTCGGGGCTGTGCTGGTGGGAGGGTGTGAGGGTCCACGGCTTTGTGGGTGGCCCGGTGTGAGTGGGGCTCTGCTGGACTTTCTGCAGGAGTTGCCAGGCTGCCACCTGTAAAGAAGAGGATGTGTCACCCATAACTTCCACTGGAATATCTCTCCGGGCTGAGGTGAGGAAGGAAAAAAAGGAGTGGGGGCCGGGACAGGAGGGGTATCTCAGGCAGGGCAATGGAAAGCTTCCAGAAGAGCGCCCGTGGCCAGGACCATCCTGGCTGACCTGCAGGCACCAAGGTGGCCTGCGTGCTGTCGCTGGTGTGGCTCCACGGCCCTTCCTCTAGGCTTTCAAGCCCTTGTCCATATTCAGGTGTTTCACCTGGGAAGTGTGGGAACAGTTCACCAGCAGCTGGCCTGGGGCTCAGCTCACGTTTACTCACAGAGGCCTCGGCACGGTCCCCCAGCTTTGCAATAAGGACGCTCCTTGCGTGGGCGGGCGGGGCTGCTGGCTCTATGAGAGATGATTCCCCACCTCTGACCAATTTCAGAATTGTTTACCACTGGAGCAAGTGCCTTGGTAGTGTTTTCCTCTGTATAACTGTTAGGTTTAGTTTTTTTTTTGCTTTTTTGGTTCAAGTTAGATTTTATTCATCTTTTATGTATTTATGGATATAAGCATGGAAATAATTCATTCTTATAAATTCATCAGTGTGAATGGAAGAACATTTTTTCTGTTTTATTTTTACATTTTATTTTTAAAATTTTTGAAATTTAATTTTATTTTTTTTTTTATACAGTAGGTTATTATTAGTTATCTATTTTATGCATAGACATGTATACAGGTCAATCCCAATCTCCCAACTCATCCCACCACCACCACCCCATGGCTTCCCCCACTTTGTGTCCATACGTTTGTTCTCTACCTCTGTGTCTCTATTTCTGCCCTGCAAACCAGTTCATCTGTAGCATTTTTCTAGGTTCCACATATAGGCATTAATATACAATATTTGTTTTTCTCTTTCTGACTTACTTCACTCTGTATGACAGTCTCTAGATCCATCAACTTCTCTACAAATGACCCAGTTTCATTCCTTTTTATGGCTGAGTAATATTCCATTTTATATATGTACCACCTCTTTATCCATTCGTCTGTCTGTGGGCATTTAGGTTGCTTCCATTACCTGGCTATTGTAAATAGTGCTGCAATGAACATTGTGGTGAATGTGTCTCTGTGATTTATGGTTTTCTCTGGGTATATGCCCAGAAGTGGGATTGCTGGATCCTATGGTAATTCTCTTTTTAGTTTTTTAAAGGAACCTCCATACTGTTCTCCATAGTGACTGTATCAATTTACATTCCCACCAATAGCGGAAGAGGGTTCCTTTTGTCCACACCCTCCCCAGAATTTGTTGTTTGTAGATTATCTGATGATGCCGATTCTAACAGGTGTGAGGTGTTACCTCATTGTAGTTTTGATTTGCATTTCTCTAATAATTAGTGATGTTGAGCAGCTTTTCATGTGCGTCTTGGCCATCTCTGTGTCTTCTTTGAAGAAACGTCTATTTAGATCTTCTGCCCATTTTTGTATTGGGTTGTTTGTTGTATTAATATTAAGCTGCATGAGCTGTTCATATATATTGGAGATTAAACCTTTGTCCATTGATTCGTTTGTGAAAGTTTTCGCCCATTCTGAGGGTTGCCTTTTTCCATTCCCGTTTTTTTAACAAAGAAGGAATGAAATCAAAAGAAGCAGAACACTAATGTGCGTGAAATATGCCTCTTGAAACTGTCGTTTTGAAATATGGACGTCTTTTGAATTTTTTGGTCGATAAATGACCCCAGGATTGGTTTTCAGGGCAGGGGTCATTTACAGGCCTGTAATGATTTGGAATATCCACTGACCATTAGCACTGGGATTAAAGCTGCTGTTGTGTGAAACGGCCACAAGGTTGCAGCAGTTCTCCCTTACCAAATCTGGTTACTAGGGCAGCAGAGCCTCAATGGAAGTCGCGTTCTAGATTGGAATGTAGAACGGAATGTACCAGGAGAAAGCCCCTCAAGTTTTTCTCACTAATTCTTGTTCGTGTTTTTAATTTAATTTTTTATTTTTTATTACAGCAAGTTTGAGTACAACGTTTAGCTTGTTGTAGGTGTGCAAGAGGTGGTTCTTTTACACATATACATATGTCTGTTCTTCCTGGGATCCTTTTCCCATGTTCGTTATGACAGAATGTTGAGTAGTCTTCTCTTGGTACTCCGTAGGTCTTTGGTGATTATATACGTCTACTGTGTTTGTATATGTCTGTTAACCCCAATATCATAATGAATTCAATCCTCACACCTTTCCTTTGGTGAACCATAAGTTTGTTTAATGAATCTGTGATTGCCCTTCTCCGTGGAAATATCTGCCCTTGTATCAATTTATAGGTAACACCTATAAGTGATATGATATGATATGTGTCTTTCACTTTCTGACTTACTCCAAGTCACGTGATTACCTCTAGACTCATCTACGGTGCTGCAAATGGCATTGTGTGCTTCTTTTCGTTGGCGAATATTCTGTCTTAGCGAGGTCCATTTTCTGCAATGTGATTCCCCGAGGGCTGAGGATTAGCTGACCTGGGCAGCCTGACCCTGCCGGCAAGCCCTCCCCAGGTGTGCCTGGGTTGAGGTCAATATAAACAGCACTCCAGGCAGCAATAGCCCCTGCAGCTGTGCCTGACTCCATATTCTCTGCCCCGTCAGCAGTCTCGGGGCTGTGCTGGTGGGAGGGTGTGAGGGTCCACGGCTTTGTGGGTGGCCCGGTGTGAGTGGGGCTCTGCTGGACTTTCTGCAGGAGTTGCCAGGCTGCCACCTGTAAAGAAGAGGATGTGTCACCCATAACTTCCACTGGAATATCTCTCCGGGCTGAGGTGAGGAAGGAAAAAAAGGAGTGGGGGCCGGGACAGGAGGGGTATCTCAGGCAGGGCAATGGAAAGCTTCCAGAAGAGCGCCCGTGGCCAGGACCATCCTGGCTGACCTGCAGGCACCAAGGTGGCCTGCGTGCTGTCGCTGGTGTGGCTCCACGGCCCTTCCTCTAGGCTTTCAAGCCCTTGTACATATTCAGGTGTTTCACCTGGGAAGGGTGGGAACAGTTCAGCAGCAGCTGGCCTGGGGCTCAGCTCACGTTTACTCACAGAGGCCTCGGCACGATCCCCCAGCTTTGCAATAAGGACGCTCCTTGCGTGGGCGGGCGGGGCTGCTGGCTCTATGGGAGATGATTCCCCACCTCTGACCAATTTCAGAATTGTTTACCACTGGAGCAAGTGCCTTGGTAGTGTTTTCCTCTGTATAACTGTTAGGTTCAGTTTTATTTTTTCTTTTTTGCTTCAAGTTAGATTATATTCCTCTTTTATGTATTTATGGATATAAGCATGGAAATAATTCATTCTTATAAATACATCAGTGTGAATGGAAGAACATTTTTTCTGTTTTATTTTTACATTTTATTTTTAAAATTTTTGAAATTTAATTTTATTTATTTTTTTTATACAGTAGGTTATTATTAGTTATCTATTTTATGCATAGACATGTATACAGGTCAATCCCAATCTCCCAACTCATCCCACCACCACCACCCCATGGCTTCCCCCACTTTGTGTCCATACGTTTGTTCTCTACCTCTGTGTCTCTATTTCTGCCCTGCAAACCAGTTCATCTGTAGCATTTTTCTAGGTTCCACATATAGGCATTAATATACAATATTTGTTTTTCTCTTTCTGACTTACTTCACTCTGTATGACAGTCTCTAGATCCATCAACTTCTCTACAAATGACCCAGTTTCATTCCTTTTTATGGCTGAGTAATATTCCATTTTATATATGTACCACATCTTTATCCATTCGTCTGTCTGTGGGCATTTAGGTTGCTTCCATTACCTGGCTATTGTAAATAGTGCTGCAATGAACATTGTGGTGAATGTGTCTCTGTGATTTATGGTTTTCTCTGGGTATATGCCCAGAAGTGGGATTGCTGGATCCTATGGTAATTCTCTTTTTAGTTTTTTAAAGGAACCTCCATACTGTTCTCCATAGTGACTGTATCAATTTACATTCCCACCAATAGCGGAAGAGGGTTCCTTTTGTCCACACCCTCCCCAGAATTTGTTGTTTGTAGATTATCTGATGATGCCGATTCTAACAGGTGTGAGGTGTTACCTCATTGTAGTTTTGATTTGCATTTCTCTAATAATTAGTGATGTTGAGCAGCTTTTCATGTGCGTCTTGGCCATCTCTGTGTCTTCTTTGAAGAAACGTCTATTTAGATCTTCTGCCCATTTTTGTATTGGGTTGTTTGTTGTATTAATATTAAGCTGCATGAGCTGTTCATATATATTGGAGATTAAACCTTAGTCCATTGATTCATTTGTGAAAGTTTTCGCCCATTCTGAGGGTTGCCTTTTTCCATTCCCGTTTTTTTAACAAAGAAGGAATGAAATCAAAAGAAGCAGAACACTAATGTGCGTGAAATATGCCTCTTGAAACTGTCGTTTTGAAATATGGACGTCTTTTGAATTTTTTGGTCGATAAATGACCCCAGGATTGGTTTTCAGGGCAGGGGTCATTTACAGGCCTGTAATGATTTGGAATATCCACTGACCATTAGCACTGGGATTAAAGCTGCTGTTGTGTGAAACGGCCACAAGGTTGCAGCAGTTCTCCCTTACCAAATCTGGTTACTAGGGCAGCAGAGCCTCAATGGAAGTCGCGTTCTAGATTGGAATGTAGAACGGAATGTACCAGGAGAAAGCCCCTCAAGTTTTTCTCACTAATTCTTGTTCGTGTTTTTAATTTAATTTTTTATTTTTTATTACAGCAAGTTTGAGTACAACGTTTAGCTTGTTGTAGGTGTGCAAGAGGTGGTTCTTTTACACATATACATATGTCTGTTCTTCCTGGGATCCTTTTCCCATGTTCGTTATGACAGAATGTTGAGTAGTCTTCTCTTGGTACTCCGTAGGTCTTTGGTGATTATATACGTCTACTGTGTTTGTATATGTCTGTTAACCCCAATATCATAATGAATTCAATCCTCACACCTTTCCTTTGGTGAACCATAAGTTTGTTTAATGAATCTGTGATTGCCCTTCTCCGTGGAAATATCTGCCCTTGTATCAATTTATAGGTAACACCTATAAGTGATATGATATGATATGTGTCTTTCACTTTCTGACTTACTCCAAGTCACGTGATTACCTCTAGACTCATCTACGGTGCTGCAAATGGCATTGTGTGCTTCTTTTCGTTGGCGAATATTCTGTCTTAGCGAGGTCCATTTTCTGCAATGTGATTCCCCGAGGGCTGAGGATTAGCTGACCTGGGCAGCCTGACCCTGCCGGCAAGCCCTCCCCAGGTGTGCCTGGGTTGAGGTCAATATAAACAGCACTCCAGGCAGCAATAGCCCCTGCAGCTGTGCCTGACTCCATATTCTCTGCCCCGTCAGCAGTCTCGGGGCTGTGCTGGTGGGAGGGTGTGAGGGTCCACGGCTTTGTGGGTGGCCCGGTGTGAGTGGGGCTCTGCTGGACTTTCTGCAGGAGTTGCCAGGCTGCCACCTGTAAAGAAGAGGATGTGTCACCCATAACTTCCACTGGAATATCTCTCCGGGCTGAGGTGAGGAAGGAAAAAAAGGAGTGGGGGCCGGGACAGGAGGGGTATCTCAGGCAGGGCAATGGAAAGCTTCCAGAAGAGCGCCCGTGGCCAGGACCATCCTGGCTGACCTGCAGGCACCAAGGTGGCCTGCGTGCTGTCGCTGGTGTGGCTCCACGGCCCTTCCTCTAGGCTTTCAAGCCCTTGTACATATTCAGGTGTTTCACCTGGGAAGGGTGGGAACAGTTCAGCAGCAGCTGGCCTGGGGCTCAGCTCACGTTTACTCACAGAGGCCTCGGCACGATCCCCCAGCTTTGCAATAAGGACGCTCCTTGCGTGGGCGGGCGGGGCTGCTGGCTCTATGGGAGATGATTCCCCACCTCTGACCAATTTCAGAATTGTTTACCACTGGAGCAAGTGCCTTGGTAGTGTTTTCCTCTGTATAACTGTTAGGTTCAGTTTTATTTTTTCTTTTTTGCTTCAAGTTAGATTATATTCCTCTTTTATGTATTTATGGATATAAGCATGGAAATAATTCATTCTTATAAATACATCAGTGTGAATGGAAGAACATTTTTTCTGTTTTATTTTTACATTTTATTTTTAAAATTTTTGAAATTTAATTTTATTTATTTTTTTTATACAGTAGGTTATTATTAGTTATCTATTTTATGCATAGACATGTATACAGGTCAATCCCAATCTCCCAACTCATCCCACCACCACCACCCCATGGCTTCCCCCACTTTGTGTCCATACGTTTGTTCTCTACCTCTGTGTCTCTATTTCTGCCCTGCAAACCAGTTCATCTGTAGCATTTTTCTAGGTTCCACATATAGGCATTAATATACAATATTTGTTTTTCTCTTTCTGACTTACTTCACTCTGTATGACAGTCTCTAGATCCATCAACTTCTCTACAAATGACCCAGTTTCATTCCTTTTTATGGCTGAGTAATATTCCATTTTATATATGTACCACATCTTTATCCATTCGTCTGTCTGTGGGCATTTAGGTTGCTTCCATTACCTGGCTATTGTAAATAGTGCTGCAATGAACATTGTGGTGAATGTGTCTCTGTGATTTATGGTTTTCTCTGGGTATATGCCCAGAAGTGGGATTGCTGGATCCTATGGTAATTCTCTTTTTAGTTTTTTAAAGGAACCTCCATACTGTTCTCCATAGTGACTGTATCAATTTACATTCCCACCAATAGCGGAAGAGGGTTCCTTTTGTCCACACCCTCCCCAGAATTTGTTGTTTGTAGATTATCTGATGATGCCGATTCTAACAGGTGTGAGGTCTTACCTCATTGTAGTTTTGATTTGCATTTCTCTAATAATTAGTGATGTTGAGCAGCTTTTCATGTGCGTCTTGGCCATCTCTGTGTCTTCTTTGAAGAAACGTCTATTTAGATCTTCTGCCCATTTTTGTATTGGGTTGTTTGTTGTATTAATATTAAGCTGCATGAGCTGTTCATATATATTGGAGATTAAACCTTAGTCCATTGATTCATTTGTGAAAGTTTTCGCCCATTCTGAGGGTTGCCTTTTTCCATTCCCGTTTTTTTAACAAAGAAGGAATGAAATCAAAAGAAGCAGAACACTAATGTGCGTGAAATATGCCTCTTGAAACTGTCGTTTTGAAATATGGACGTCTTTTGAATTTTTTGGTCGATAAATGACCCCAGGATTGGTTTTCAGGGCAGGGGTCATTTACAGGCCTGTAATGATTTGGAATATCCACTGACCATTAGCACTGGGATTAAAGCTGCTGTTGTGTGAAACGGCCACAAGGTTGCAGCAGTTCTCCCTTACCAAATCTGGTTACTAGGGCAGCAGAGCCTCAATGGAAGTCGCGTTCTAGATTGGAATGTAGAACGGAATGTACCAGGAGAAAGCCCCTCAAGTTTTTCTCACTAATTCTTGTTCGTGTTTTTAATTTAATTTTTTATTTTTTATTACAGCAAGTTTGAGTACAACGTTTAGCTTGTTGTAGGTGTGCAAGAGGTGGTTCTTTTACACATATACATATGTCTGTTCTTCCTGGGATCCTTTTCCCATGTTCGTTATGACAGAATGTTGAGTAGTCTTCTCTTGGTACTCCGTAGGTCTTTGGTGATTATATACGTCTACTGTGTTTGTATATGTCTGTTAACCCCAATATCATAATGAATTCAATCCTCACACCTTTCCTTTGGCGAACCATAAGTTTGTTTAATGAATCTGTGATTGCCCTTCTCCGTGGAAATATCTGCCCTTGTATCAATTTATAGGTAACACCTATAAGTGATATGATATGATATGTGTCTTTCACTTTCTGACTTACTCCAAGTCACGTGATTACCTCTAGACTCATCTACGGTGCTGCAAATGGCATTGTGTGCTTCTTTTCGTTGGCGAATATTCTGTCTTAGCGAGGTCCATTTTCTGCAATGTGATTCCCCGAGGGCTGAGGATTAGCTGACCTGGGCAGCCTGACCCTGCCGGCAAGCCCTCCCCAGGTGTGCCTGGGTTGAGGTCAATATAAACAGCACTCCAGGCAGCAATAGCCCCTGCAGCTGTGCCTGACTCCATATTCTCTGCCCCGTCAGCAGTCTCGGGGCTGTGCTGGTGGGAGGGTGTGAGGGTCCACGGCTTTGTGGGTGGCCCGGTGTGAGTGGGGCTCTGCTGGACTTTCTGCAGGAGTTGCCAGGCTGCCACCTGTAAAGAAGAGGATGTGTCACCCATAACTTCCACTGGAATATCTCTCCGGGCTGAGGTGAGGAAGGAAAAAAAGGAGTGGGGGCCGGGACAGGAGGGGTATCTCAGGCAGGGCAATGGAAAGCTTCCAGAAGAGCGCCCGTGGCCAGGACCATCCTGGCTGACCTGCAGGCACCAAGGTGGCCTGCGTGCTGTCGCTGGTGTGGCTCCACGGCCCTTCCTCTAGGCTTTCAAGCCCTTGTACATATTCAGGTGTTTCACCTGGGAAGGGTGGGAACAGTTCAGCAGCAGCTGGCCTGGGGCTCAGCTCACGTTTACTCACAGAGGCCTCGGCACGATCCCCCAGCTTTGCAATAAGGACGCTCCTTGCGTGGGCGGGCGGGGCTGCTGGCTCTATGGGAGATGATTCCCCACCTCTGACCAATTTCAGAATTGTTTACCACTGGAGCAAGTGCCTTGGTAGTGTTTTCCTCTGTATAACTGTTAGGTTCAGTTTTATTTTTTCTTTTTTGGTTCAAGTTAGATTATATTCCTCTTTTATGTATTTATGGATATAAGCATGGAAATAATTCATTCTTATAAATACATCAGTGTGAATGGAAGAACATTTTTTCTGTTTTATTTTTACATTTTATTTTTAAAATTTTTGAAATTTAATTTTATTTATTTTTTTATACAGTAGGTTATTATTAGTTATCTATTTTATGCATAGACATGTATACAGGTCAATCCCAATCTCCCAACTCATCCCACCACCACCACCCCATGGCTTCCCCCACTTTGTGTCCATACGTTTGTTCTCTACCTCTGTGTCTCTATTTCTGCCCTGCAAACCAGTTCATCTGTAGCATTTTTCTAGGTTCCACATATAGGCATTAATATACAATATTTGTTTTTCTCTTTCTGACTTACTTCACTCTGTATGACAGTCTCTAGATCCATCAACTTCTCTACAAATGACCCAGTTTCATTCCTTTTTATGGCTGAGTAATATTCCATTTTATATATGTACCACATCTTTATCCATTCGTCTGTCTGTGGGCATTTAGGTTGCTTCCATTACCTGGCTATTGTAAATAGTGCTGCAATGAACATTGGGGTGAATGTGTCTCTGTGATTTATGGTTTTCTCTGGGTATATGCCCAGAAGTGGGATTGCTGGATCCTATGGTAATTCTCTTTTTAGTTTTTTAAAGGAACCTCCATACTGTTCTCCATAGTGACTGTATCAATTTACATTCCCACCAATAGCGGAAGAGGGTTCCTTTTGTCCACACCCTCCCCAGAATTTGTTGTTTGTAGATTATCTGATGATGCCGATTCTAACAGGTGTGAGGTCTTACCTCATTGTAGTTTTGATTTGCATTTCTCTAATAATTAGTGATGTTGAGCAGCTTTTCATGTGCGTCTTGGCCATCTGTGTGTCTTCTTTGAAGAAACGTCTATTTAGATCTTCTGCCCATTTTTGTATTGGGTTGTTTGTTTTATTAATATTAAGCTGCATGAGCTGTTCATATATATTGGAGATTAAACCTTTGTCCATTGATTCGTTTGTGAAAGTTTTCGCCCATTCTGAGGGTTGCCTTTTTCCATTCCCGTTTTTTTAACAAAGAAGGAATGAAATCAAAAGAAGCAGAACACTAATGTGCGTGAAATATGCCTCTTGAAACTGTCGTTTTGAAATATGGACGTCTTTTGAATTTTTTGGTCGATAAATGACCCCAGGATTGGTTTTCAGGGCAGGGGTCATTTACAGGCCTGTAATGATTTGGAATATCCACTGACCATTAGCGCTGGGATTAAAGCTGCTGTTGTGTGAAACGGCCACAAGGTGGCAGCAGTTCTCCCTTACCAAATCTGGTTACTAGGGCAGCAGAGCCTCAATGGAAGTCGCGTTCTAGATTGGAATGTAGAACGGAATGTACCAGGAGAAAGCCCCTCAAGTTTTTCTCACTAATTCTTGTTCGTGTTTTTAATTTAATTTTTTATTTTTTATTACAGCAAGTTTGAGTACAACGTTTAGCTTGTTGTAGGTGTGCAAGAGGTGGTTCTTTTACACATATACATATGTCTGTTCTTCCTGGGATCCTTTTCCCATGTACGTTATGACAGAATGTTGAGTAGTCTTCTCTTGGTACTCCGTAGGTCTTTGATGATTATATACGTCTACTGTGTTTGTATATGTCTGTTAACCCCAATATCGTAATGAATTCAATCCTCACACCTTTCCTTTGGTGAACCATAAGTTTGTTTAATGAATCTTTGATTGCCCTTCTCCGTGGAAATATCTGCCCTGGTATCAATTTATAGCTAACACCTATAAGTGATATGATATGATATGTGTCTTTCACTTTCTGACTTACTCCAAGTCACGTGATTACCTCTAGACTCATCTACGGTGCTGCAAATGGCATTGTGTGCTTCTTTTCGTTGGCGAATATTCTGTCTTAGCGAGGTCCATTTTCTGCAATGTGATTCCCTGAGGGCTGAGGATTAGCTGACCTGGGCAGCCTGACCCTGCCGGCAAGCCCTCCCCAGGTGTGCCTGGTTTGAGGTCAATATAAACAGCACTCCAGGCAGCAATAGCCCCTGCAGCTGTGCCTGACTCCATATTCTCTCCCCCGTCAGCAGCCTCGGGGCTGTGCTGGTGGGAGGGTGTGAGGGTTCACGGCTTTGTGGGTGGCCCGGTGTGAGTGGGGCTCTGCTGGACTTTCTGCAGGAGTTGCCAGGCTGCCACCTGTAAAGAAGAGGATGTGTCACCCATAACTTCCACTGGAATATCTCTCCGGGCTGAGGTGAGGAAGGAAAAAAAGGAGTGGGGGCCGGCCAGGAGGGGTATCTCAGGCAGGGCAATGGAAAGCTTCCAGAAGAGCGCCCGTGGCCAGGACCATCCTGGCTGACCTGCAGGCACCAAGGTGGCCTGCGTGCTGTCGCTGGTGTGGCTCCACGGCCCTTCCTCTAGGCTTTCAAGCCCTTGTACATATTCAGGTGTTTCACGTGGGAAGGGTGGGAACAGTTCAGCAGCAGCTGGCCTGGGGCTCAGCTGACGTTTACTCACAGAGGCCTCGGCACGGTCCCCCAGCTTTGCAATAAGGACGCTCCTTGCGTGGGCGGGCGGGGCTGCTGGCTCTATGGGAGATGATTCCCCACCTCTGACCAATTTCAGAATTGTTTACCACTGGAGCAAGTGCCTTGGTAGTGTTTTCCTCTGTATAACTGTTAGGTTCAGTTTTATTTTTTCTTTTTTGCTTCAAGTTAGATTTTATTCCTCTTTTATGTATTTATGGATATAAGCATGGAAATAATTCATTCTTATAAATACATCAGTGTGAATGGAAGAACATTTTTTCTGTTTTATTTTTACATTTTATTTTTAAAATTTTTGAAATTTAATTTTATTTATTTTTTTTATACAGTAGGTTATTATTAGTTATCTATTTTATGCATAGACATGTATACAGGTCAATCCCAATCTCCCAACTCATCCCACCACCACCACCCCATGGCTTCCCCCACTTTGTGTCCATACGTTGGTTCTCTACCTCTGTGTCTCTATTTCTGCCCTGCAAACCAGTTCATCTGTAGCATTTTTCTAGGTTCCACATATAGGCATTAATATACAATATTTGTTTTTCTCTTTCTGACTTACTTCACTCTGTATGACAGTCTCTAGATCCATCAACTTCTCTACAAATGACCCAGTTTCATTCCTTTTTATGGCTGAGTAATATTCCATTTTATATATGTACCACATCTTTATCCATTCGTCTGTCTGTGGGCATTTAGGTTGCTTCCATTACATGGCTATTGTAAATAGTGCTGCAATGAACATTGTGGTGAATGTGTCTCTGTGATTTTTGGTTTTCTCTTGGTATATGCCCAGAAGTGGGATTGCTGGATCCTAAGGTAATTCTCTTTTTAGTTTTTTAAAGGAACCTCCATGCTGTTCTCCATAGTGACTGTATCAATTTACATTCCCACTAGTAGCGGAAGATGGTTCCTTTTGTCCACACCCTCCCCAGAATTTGTTGTTTGTAGATTATCAGATGATGCCGATTCTAACAGGTGTGAGGTCTTACCTCATTGTAGTTTTGATTTGCATTTCTCTAATAATTAGTGATGTTGAGCAGCTTTTCATGTGCGTCTTGGCCATCTCTGTGTCTTCTTTGAAGAAACGTCTATTTAGATCTTCTGCCCATTTTTGTATTGGGTTGTTTGTTTTATTAATATTAAGCTGCATGAGCTGTTTATATATATTGGAGATTAAACCTTTGTCCATTGATTCGTTTGTGAAAGTTTTCGCCCCTTCTGAGGGTTGCCTTTTTCCATTCCCGTTTTTTTAACAAAGAAGGAATGAAATCAAAAGAAGCAGAACACTAATGTGCGTGAAATATGCCTCTTGAAACTCTCGTTTTGAAATATGGACGTCTTTTGAATTTTTTGGTCGATATATGACCCCAGGATTTGTTTTCAGGGCAGGTGTCATTTACAGGCCTGTAATGATTTGGAATATCCTCTGACCATTAGCGCTGGGATTAAAGCTGCTGTTGTGTGAAACGGCCACAAGGTGGCAGCAGTTCTCCCTTACCAAATCTGGTTACTAGGCCAGCAGAGCCTCAATGGAAGTCGCGTTCTAGATTGGAATGTAGAACGGAATGTACCAGGAGAAAGCCCCTCAAGTTTTTCTCACTAATTCTTGTTCGTGTTTTTAATTTAATTTTTTATTTTTTATTACAGCAAGTTTGAGTACAACGTTTAGCTTGTTGTAGGTGTGCAAGAGGTGGTTCTTTTACACATATACATATGTCTGTTCTTCCTGGGATCCTTTTCCCATGTACGTTATGACAGAATGTTGAGTAGTCTTCTCATGGTACTCCGTAGGTCTTTGGTGATTATATACGTCTACTGTGTTTGTATATGTCTGTTAACCCCAATATCATAATGAATTCAGTCCTCACACCTTTCCTTTGGTGAACCATAAGTTTGTTTAATGAATCTGTGATTGCCCATCTCCGTGGAAATATCTGCCCTGGTATCAATTTATAGGTAACACCTATAAGTGATATGATATGATATGTGTCTTTCACTTTCTGACTTACTCCAAGTCACGTGATTACCTCTAGACTCATCTACGGTGCTGCAAATGGCATTGTGTGCTTTTTTCCTTGGCTAATATTCTGTCTTAGCGAGGTCCATTTTCTGCAATATGATTCCCTGAGGGCTGAGGATTTGCTGACCTGGGCAGCCTGACCCTGCCGGCAAGCCCTCCCCAGGTGTGCCTGGGTTGAGGTCAATATAAACAGCACTCCAGGCAGCAATAGCCCCTGCAGCTGTGCCTGACTCCATATTCTCTGCCCCGTCAGCAGCCTCGGGGCTGTGCTGGTGGGAGGGTGTGAGGGTCCACGGCTTTGTGGGTGGCCCGGTGTGAGTGGGGCTCTGCTGGACTTTCTGCAGGAGTTGCCAGGCTGCCACCTGTAAAGAAGAGGATGTGTCACCCATAACTTCCACTGGAATATCTCTCCGGGCTGAGGTGAGGAAGGAAAAAAAGGAGTGGGGGCCGGGACAGGAGGGGTATCTCAGGCAGGGCAATGGAAAGCTTCCAGAAGAGCGCCCGTGGCCAGGACCATCCTGGCTGACCTGCAGGCACCAAGGTGGCCTGCGTGCTGTCGCTGGTGTGGCTCCACGGCCCTTCCTCTAGGCTTTCAAGCCCTTGTACATATTCAGGTGTTTCACCTGGGAAGGGTGGGAACAGTTCAGCAGCAGCTGGCCTGGGGCTCAGCTCACGTTTACTCACAGAGGCCTGGGCACGGTCCCCCAGCTTTGCAATAAGGACGCTCCTTGCGTGGGCGGGCGGGGCTGCTGGCTCTATGGGAGATGATTCCCCACCTCTGACCAATTTCAGAATTGTTTACCACTGGAGCAAGTGCCTTGGTAGTGTTTTCCTCTGAATAACTGTTAGGTTCAGTTTTTTTTGTCTTTTTTGGTTCAAGTTAGATTTTATTCCTCTTTTAGGTATTTATGGATATAAGCATGGAAATAATTCATTCTTATAAATACATCAGTGTGAATGGAAGAACATTTTTTCTGTTTTAATTTTACATTTTATTTTTAAAATTTTTGAAATTTAATTTTATTTATTTTTTTTATACAGTAGGTTATTATTAGTTATCTATTTTATGCATAGACATGTATACAGGTCAATCCCAATCTCCCAACTCATCCCACCACCACCACCCCATGGCTTCCCCCACTTTGTGTCGATACGTTTGTTCTCTACCTGTGTGTCTCTATTTCTGCCCTGCAAACCAGTTCATCTGTAGCATTTTTCTAGGTTCCACATATAGGCATTAATATACAATATTTGTTTTTCTCTTTCTGACTTACTTCACTCTGTATGACAGTCTCTAGATCCATCAACTTCTCTACAAATGACCCAGTTTCATTCCTTTTTATGGCTGAGTAATATTCCATTTTATATATGTACCACATCTTTATCCATTCGTCTGTCTGTGGGCATTTAGGTTGCTTCCATTACCTGGCTATTGTAAATAGTGCTGCAATGAACATTGTGGTGAATGTGTCTCTGTGATTTATGGTTTTCTCTGGGTATATGCCCAGAACTGGGATTGCTGGATCCTATGGTAATTCTCTTTTTAGTTTTTTAAAGGAACCTCCATACTGTTCTCCATAGTGACTGTATCAATTTACATTCCCACCAATAGCGGAAGAGGGTTCCTTTTGTCCACACCCTCCCCAGAATTTGTTGTTTGTAGATTATCTGATGATGCCGATTCTAACAGATGTGAGGTTTTACCTCATTGTAGTTTTGATTTGCATTTCTCTAATAATTAGTGATGTTGAGCAGCTTTTCATGTGCGTCTTGGCCATCTCTGTGTCTTCTTTGAAGAAACGTCTATTTAGATCTTCTGCCCATTTTTGTATTGGGTTGTTTGTTGTATTAATATTAAGCTGCATGAGCTGTTCATATATATTGGAGATTAAACCTTTGTCCATTGATTCGTTTGTGAAAGTTTTCGCCCATTCTGAGGGTTGCCTTTTTCCATTCCCGTTTTTTTAACAAAGAAGGAATGAAATCAAAAGAAGCAGAACACTAATGTGCGTGAAATATGCCTCTTGAAACTGTCGTTTTGAAATATGGACGTCTTTTGAATTTTTTGGTCGATAAATGACCCCAGGATAGGTTTTCAGGGCAGGGGTCATTTACAGGCCTGTAATGATTTGGAATATCCACTGACCATTAGCGCTGGGATTAAAGCTGCTGTTGTGTGAAACGGCCACAAGGTGGCAGCAGTTCTCCCTTACCAAATCTGGTTACTAGGGCAGCAGAGCCTCAATGGAAGTCGCGTTCTAGATTGGAATGTAGAACGGAATGTACCAGGAGAAAGCCCCTCAAGTTTTTCTCACTAATTCTTGTTCGTGTTTTTAATTTAATTTTTTATTTTTTATTACAGCAACTTTGAGTACAACGTTTAGCTTGTTGTAGATGTGCAAGAGGTGGTTCTTTTACACATATACATATGTCTGTTCTTCCTGGGATCCTTTTCCCATGTTCGTTATGACAGAATGTTGAGTAGTCTTCTCTTGGTACTCCGTAGGTCTTTGGTGATTATATACGTCTACTGTGTTTGTATATGTCTGTTAACCCCAATATCATAATGAATTCAATCCTCACACCTTTCCTTTGGTGAACCATAAGTTTGTTTAATGAATCTGTGATTGCCCTTCTCCGTGGAAATATCTGCCCTGGTATCAATTTATAGGTAACACCTATAAGTGATATGATATGGTATGTGTCTTTCACTTTCTGACTTACTCCAAGTCACGTGATTACCTCTAGACTCATCTACGGTGCTGCAAATGGCATTGTGTGCTTCTTTTCCTTGGCGAATATTCTGTCTTAGCGAGGTCCATTTTCTGCAATGTGATTCCCCGAGGGCTGAGGATTAGCTGACCTGGGCAGCCTGACCCTGCCGGCAAGCCCTCCCCAGGTGTGCCTGGGTTGAGGTCAATATAAACAGCACTCCAGGCAGCAATAGCCCCTGCAGCTGTGCCTGACTCCATATTCTCTGCCCCGTCAGCAGTCTCGGGGCTGTGCTGGTGGGAGGGTGTGAGGGTCCACGGCTTTGTGGGTGGCCCGGTGTGAGTGGGGCTCTGCTGGACTTTCTGCAGGAGTTGCCAGGCTGCCACCTGTAAAGAAGAGGATGTGTCACCCATAACTTCCACTGGAATATCTCTCCGGGCTGAGGTGAGGAAGGAAAAAAAGGAGTGGGGGCCGGGACAGGAGGGGTATCTCAGGCAGGGCAATGGAAAGCTTCCAGAAGAGCGCCCGTGGCCAGGACCATCCTGGCTGACCTGCAGGCACCAAGGTGGCCTGCGTGCTGTCGCTGGTGTGGCTCCACGGCCCTTCCTCTAGGCTTTCAAGCCCTTGTACATATTCAGGTGTTTCACCTGGGAAGGGTGGGAACAGTTCACCAGCAGCTGGCCTGGGGCTCAGCTCACGTTTACTCACAGAGTCCTGGGCACGGTCCCCCAGCTTTGCAATAAGGACGCTCCTTGCGTGGGCGGGCGGGGCTGCTGGCTCTATGGGAGATGATTCCCCACCTCTGACCAATTTCAGAATTGTTTACCACTGGAGCAAGTGCCTTGGTAGTGTTTTCCTCTGTATAACTGTTAGGTTCAGTTTTATTTTTTCTTTTTTGCTTCAAGTTAGATTTTATTCCTCTTTTATGTATTTATGGATATAAGCATGGAAATAATTCATTCTTATAAATACATCAGTGTGAATGGAAGAACATTTTTTCTGTTTTATTTTTACATTTTATTTTTAAAATTTTTGAAATTTAATTTTATTTATTCTTTTTATACATTAGGTTATTATTAGTTATCTATTTTATGCATAGACATGTATACAGGTCAATCCCAATCTCCCAACTCATCCCACCACCACCACACCGTGGCTTCCCCCACTTTGTGTCCATACGTTTGTTCTCTACCTCTGTGTCTCTATTTCTGCCCTGCAAACCAGTTCATCTGTAGCATTTTTCTAGGTTCCACATATAGGCATTAATATACAATATTTGTTTTTCTCTTTCTGACTTACTTCACTCTGTATGACAGTCTCTAGATCCATCAACTTCTCTACAAATGACCCAGTTTCATTCCTTTTTATGGCTGAGTAATATTCCATTTTATATATGTACCACATCTTTATCCATTCGTCTGTCTGTGGGCATTTAGGTTGCTTCCATTACCTGGCTATTGTAAATAGTGCTGCAATGAACATTGTGGTGAATGTGTCTCTGTGATTTATGGTTTTCTCTGGGTATATGCCCAGAAGTGGGATTGCTGGATCCTATGGTAATTCTCTTTTTAGTTTTTTAAAGGAACCTCCATACTGTTCTCCATAGTGACTGTATCAATTTACATTCCCACCAATAGCGGAAGAGGGTTCCTTTTGTCCACACCCTCCCCAGAATTTGTTGTTTGTAGATTATCTGATGATGCCGATTCTAACAGGTGTGAGGTCTTACCTCATTGTAGTTTTGATTTGCATTTCTCTAATAATTAGTGATGTTGAGCAGCTTTTCATGTGCGTCTTGGCCATCTGTGTGTCTTCTTTGAAGAAACGTCTATTTAGATCTTCTGCCCATTTTTGTATTGGATTGTTTGTTGTATTAATATTAAGCTGCATGAGCTGTTCATATATATTGGAGATTAAACCTTTGTCCATTGATTCGTTTGTGAAAGTTTTCGCCCATTCTGAGGGTTGCCTTTTTCCATTCCCGTTTTTTTAACAAAGAAGGAATGAAATCAAAAGAAGCAGAACACTAATGTGCGTGAAATATGCCTCTTGAAACTGTCGTTTTGAAATATGGACGTCTTTTGAATTTTTTGGTCGATAAATGACCCCAGGATTGGTTTTCAGGGCAGGGGTCATTTACAGGCCTGTAATGATTTGGAATATCCACTGACCATTAGCGCTGGGATTAAAGCTGCTGTTGTGTGAAACGGCCACAAGGTGGCAGCAGTTCTCCCTTACCAAATCTGGTTACTAGGGCAGCAGAGCCTCAATGGAAGTCGCGTTCTAGATTGGAATGTAGAACGGAATGTACCAGGAGAAAGCCCCTCAAGTTTTTCTCACTTATTCTTGTTCGTGTTTTTAATTTAATTTTTTATTTTTTATTACAGCAAGTTTGAGTACAACGTTTAGCTTGTTGTAGATGTGCAAGAGGTGGTTCTTTTACACATATACATATGTCTGTTCTTCCTGGGATCCTTTTCCCATGTTCGTTATGACAGAATGTTGAGTAGTCTTCTCTTGGTACTCCGTAGGTCTTTGGTGATTATATACGTCTACTGTGTTTGTATATGTCTGTTAACCCCAATATCATAATGAATTCAATCCTCACACCTTTCCTTTGGTGAACCATAACTTTGTTTAATGAATCTGTGATTGCCCTTCTCCGTGGAAATATCTGCCCTGGTATCAATTTATAGGTAACACCTATAAGTGATATGATATGATATGTGTCTTTCACTTTCTGACTTACTCCAAGTCACGTGATTACCTCTAGACTCATCTACGGTGCTGCAAATGGCATTGTGTGCTTCTTTTCGTTGGCGAATATTCTGTCTTAGCGAGGTCCATTTTCTGCAATGTGATTCCCCAAGGGCTGAGGATTAGCTGACCTGGGCAGCCTGACCCTGCCGGCAAGCCCTCCCCAGGTGTGCCTGGGTTGAGGTCAATATAAACAGCACTCCAGGCAGCAATAGCCCCTGCAGCTGTGCCTGACTCCATATTCTCTGCCCCGTCAGCAGTCTCGGGGCTGTGCTGGTGGGAGGGTGTGAGGGTCCACGGCTTTGTGGGTGGCCCGGTGTGAGTGGGGCTCTGCTGGACTTTCTGCAGGAGTTGCCAGGCTGCCACCTGTAAAGAAGAGGATGTGTCACCCATAACTTCCACTGGAATATCTCTCCGGGCTGAGGTGAGGAAGGAAAAAAAGGAGTGGGGGCCGGGACAGGAGGGGTATCTCAGGCAGGGCAATGGAAAGCTTCCAGAAGAGCGCCCGTGGCCAGGACCATCCTGGCTGACCTGCAGGCACCAAGGTGGCCTGCGTGCTGTCGCTGGTGTGGCTCCACGGCCCTTCCTCTAGGCTTTCAAGCCCTTGTACATATTCAGGTGTTTCACCTGGGAAGGGTGAGAACAGTTCAGCAGCAGCTGGCCTGGGGCTCAGCTCACGTTTACTCACAGAGGCCTGGGCACGGTCCCCCAGCTTTGCAATAAGGACGCTCCTTGCGTGGGCGGGCGGGGCTGCTGGCTCTATGGGAGATGATTCCCCACCTCTGACCAATTTCAGAATTGTTTACCACTGGAGCAAGTGCCTTGGTAGTGTTTTCCTCTGTATAACTGTTAGGTTCAGTTTTATTTTTTCTTTTTTGCTTCAAGTTAGATTTTATTCCTCTTTTATGTATTTATGGATATAAGCATGGAAATAATTCATTCTTATAAATACATCAGTGTGAATGGAAGAACATTTTTTCTGTTTTATTTTTACATTTTATTTTTAAAATTTTTGAAATTTAATTTTATTTATTTTTTTTATTCAGTAGGTTATTATTAGTTATCTATTTTATGCATAGACATGTATACAGGTCAATCCCAATCTCCCAACTCATCCCACCACCACCACCCCATGGCTTCCCCCACTTTGTGTCCATACGTTTGTTCTCTACCTCTGTGTCTCTATTTCTGCCCTGCAAACCAGTTCATCTGTAGCATTTTTCTAGGTTCCACATATAGGCATTAATATACAATATTTGTTTTTCTCTTTCTGACTTACTTCACTCTGTATGACAGTCTCTAGATCCATCAACTTCTCTACAAATGACCCAGTTTCATTCCTTTTTATGGCTGAGTAATATTCCATTTTATATATGTACCACATCTTTATCCATTCGTCTGTCTGTGGGCATTTAGGTTGCTTCCATTACCTGGCTATTGTAAATAGTGCTGCAATGAACATTGTGGTGAATGTGTCTCTGTGATTTATGGTTTTCTCTGGGTATATGCCCAGAAGTGGGATTGCTGGATCCTATGGTAATTCTCTTTTTAGTTTTTTAAAGGAACCTCCATACTGTTCTCCATAGTGACTGTATCAATTTACATTCCCACCAATAGCGGAAGAGGGTTCCTTTTGTCCACACCCTCCCCAGAATTTGTTGTTTGTAGATTATCTGATGATGCCGATTCTAACAGGTGTGAGGTCTTACCTCATTGTAGTTTTGATTTGCATTTCTCTAATAATTAGTGATGTTGAGCAGCTTTTCATGTGCGTCTTGGCCATCTCTGTGTCTTCTTTGAAGAAACGTCTATTTAGATCTTCTGCCCATTTTTGTATTGGGTTGTTTGTTGTATTAATATTAAGCTGCATGAGCTGTTCATATATATTGGAGATTAAACCTTTGTCCATTGATTCGTTTGTGAAAGTTTTCGCCCCTTCTGAGGGTTGCCTTTTTCCATTCCCGTTTTTTTAACAAAGAAGGAATGAAATCAAAAGAAGCAGAACACTAATGTGCGTGAAATATGCCTCTTGAAACTGTCGTTTTGAAATATGGACGTCTTTTGAATTTTTTGGTCGATAAATGACCCCAGGATTGGTTTTCAGGGCAGGGGTCATTTACAGGCCTGTAATGATTTGGAATATCCACTGACCATTAGCGCTGGGATTAAAGCTGCTGTTGTGTGAAACGGCCACAAGGTGGCAGCAGTTCTCCCTTACCAAATCTGGTTACTAGGGCAGCAGAGCCTCAATGGAAGTCGCGTTCTAGATTGGAATGTAGAACGGAATGTACCAGGAGAAAGCCCCTCAAGTTTTTCTCACTAATTCTTGTTCGTGTTTTTAATTTAATTTTTTATTTTTTATTACAGCAAGTTTGAGTACAACGTTTAGTTTGTTGTAGGTGTGCAAGAGGTGTTTCTTTTACACATATACATATGTCTGTTCTTCCTGGGATCCTTTTCCCATGTTCGTTATGACAGAATGTTGAGTAGTCTTCTCTTGGTACTCCGTAGGTCTTTGGTGATTATATACGTCTACTGTGTTTGTATATGTCTGTTAACCCCAATATTATAATGAATTCAATCCTCACACCTTTCCTTTGGTGAACCATAAGTTTGTTTAATGAATCTGTGATTGCCCTTCTCCGTGGAAATATCTGCCCTGGTATCAATTTATAGGTAACACCTATAAGTGATATGATATGATATGTGTCTTTCACTTTCTGACTTACTGCAAGTCACGTGATTACCTCTAGACTCATCTACGGTGCTGCAAATGGCATTGTGTGCTTCTTTTCCTTGGCGAATATTCTGTCTTAGCGAGGTCCATTTTCTGCAATGTGATTCCCCGAGGGCTGAGGATTAGCTGACCAGGGCAGCCTGACCCTGCCGGCAAGCCCTCCCCAGGTGTGCCTGGGTTGAGGTCAATATAAACAGCACTCCAGGCAGCAATAGCCCCTGCAGCTGTGCCTGACTCCATATTCTCTGCCCCGTCAGCAGTCTCGGGGCAGTGCTGGTGGGAGGGTGTGAGGGTCCACGGCTTTGTGGGTGGCCCGGTGTGAGTGGGGCTCTGCTGGACTTTCTGCAGGAGTTGCCAGGCTGCCACCTGTAAAGAAGAGGATGTGTCACCCATAACTTCCACTGGAATATCTCTCCGGGCTGAGGTGAGGAAGGAAAAAAAGGAGTGGGGGCCAGGACAGGAGGGGTATCTCAGGCAGGGCAATGGAAAGCTTCCAGAAGAGTGCCCGTGTCCAGGACCATCCTGGCTGACCTGCAGGCACCAAGGTGGCCTGCGTGCTGTCGCTGGTGTGGCTCCACGGCCCTTCCTCTAGGCTTTCAAGCCCTTGTACATATTCAGGTGTTTCACCTGGGAAGGGTGGGAACAGTTCACCAGCAGCTGGCCTGGGGCTCAGCTCACGTTTACTCACAGAGTCCTGGGCACGGTCCCCCAGCTTTGCAATAAGGACGCTCCTTGCGTGGGCGGGCGGGGCTGCTGGCTCTATGGGAGATGATTCCCCACCTCTGACCAATTTCAGAATTGTTTACCACTGGAGCAAGTGCCTTGGTAGTGTTTTCCTCTGTATAACTGTTAGGTTCAGTTTTATTTTTTCTTTTTTGCTTCAAGTTAGATTTTATTCCTCTTTTATGTATTTATGGATATAAGCATGGAAATAATTCATTCTTATAAATACATCAGTGTGAATGGAAGAACATTTTTTCTGTTTTATTTTTACATTTTATTTTTAAAATTTTTGAAATTTAATTTTATTTATTCTTTTTATACATTAGGTTATTATTAGTTATCTATTTTATGCATAGACATGTATACAGGTCAATCCCAATCTCCCAACTCATCCCACCACCACCACACCGTGGCTTCCCCCACTTTGTGTCCATACGTTTGTTCTCTACCTCTGTGTCTCTATTTCTGCCCTGCAAACCAGTTCATCTGTAGCATTTTTCTAGGTTCCACATATAGGCATTAATATACAATATTTGTTTTTCTCTTTCTGACTTACTTCACTCTGTATGACAGTCTCTAGATCCATCAACTTCTCTACAAATGACCCAGTTTCATTCCTTTTTATGGCTGAGTAATATTCCATTTTATATATGTACCACATCTTTATCCATTCGTCTGTCTGTGGGCATTTAGGTTGCTTCCATTACCTGGCTATTGTAAATAGTGCTGCAATGAACATTGTGGTGAATGTGTCTCTGTGATTTATGGTTTTCTCTGGGTATATGCCCAGAAGTGGGATTGCTGGATCCTATGGTAATTCTCTTTTTAGTTTTTTAAAGGAACCTCCATACTGTTCTCCATAGTGACTGTATCAATTTACATTCCCACCAATAGCGGAAGAGGGTTCCTTTTGTCCACACCCTCCCCAGAATTTGTTGTTTGTAGATTATCTGATGATGCCGATTCTAACAGGTGTGAGGTCTTACCTCATTGTAGTTTTGATTTGCATTTCTCTAATAATTAGTGATGTTGAGCAGCTTTTCATGTGCGTCTTGGCCATCTCTGTGTCTTCTTTGAAGAAACGTCTATTTAGATCTTCTGCCCATTTTTGTATTGGGTTGTTTGTTGTATTAATATTAAGCTGCATGAGCTGTTCATATATATTGGAGATTAAACCTTTGTCCATTGATTCGTTTGTGAAAGTTTTCGCCCCTTCTGAGGGTTGCCTTTTTCCATTCCCGTTTTTTTAACAAAGAAGGAATGAAATCAAAAGAAGCAGAACACTAATGTGCGTGAAATATGCCTCTTGAAACTGTCGTTTTGAAATATGGACGTCTTTTGAATTTTTTGGTCGATAAATGACCCCAGGATTGGTTTTCAGGGCAGGGGTCATTTACAGGCCTGTAATGATTTGGAATATCCACTGACCATTAGCGCTGGGATTAAAGCTGCTGTTGTGTGAAACGGCCACAAGGTGGCAGCAGTTCTCCCTTACCAAATCTGGTTACTAGGGCAGCAGAGCCTCAATGGAAGTCGCGTTCTAGATTGGAATGTAGAACGGAATGTACCAGGAGAAAGCCCCTCAAGTTTTTCTCACTAATTCTTGTTCGTGTTTTTAATTTAATTTTTTATTTTTTATTACAGCAAGTTTGAGTACAACGTTTAGCTTGTTGTAGGTGTGCAAGAGGTGGTTCTTTTACACATATACATATGTCTGTTCTTCCTGGGATCCTTTTCCCATGTTCGTTATGACAGAATGTTGAGTAGTCTTCTCTTGGTACTCCGTAGGTCTTTGGTGATTATATACGTCTACTGTGTTTGTATATGTCTGTTAACCCCAATATCATAATGAATTCAATCCTCACACCTTTCCTTTGGTGAACCATAAGTTTGTTTAATGAATCTGTGATTGCCCTTCTCCGTGGAAATATCTGCCCTGGTATCAATTTATAGGTAACACCTATAAGTGATATGATATGATATGTGTCTTTCACTTTCTGACTTACTCCAAGTCACGTGATTACCTCTAGACTCATCTACGGTGCTGCAAATGGCATTGTGTGCTTCTTTTCCTTGGCGAATATTCTGTCTTAGCGAGGTCCATTTTCTGCAATGTGATTCCCCGAGGGCTGAGGATTAGCTGACCAGGGCAGCCTGACCCTGCCGGCAAGCCCTCCCCAGGTGTGCCTGGGTTGAGGTCAATATAAACAGCACTCCAGGCAGCAATAGCCCCTGCAGCTGTGCCTGACTCCATATTCTCTGCCCCGTCAGCAGTCTCGGGGCTGTGCTGGTGGGAGGGTGTGAGGGTCCACGGCTTTGTGGGTGGCCTGGTGTGAGTGGGGCTCTGCTGGACTTTCTGCAGGAGTTGCCAGGCTGCCACCTGTAAAGAAGAGGATGTGTCACCCATAACTTCCACTGGAATATCTCTCCGGGCTGAGGTGAGGAAGGAAAAAAAGGAGTGGGGGCCAGGACAGGAGGGGTATCTCAGGCAGGGCAATGGAAAGCTTCCAGAAGAGCGCCCGTGGCCAGGACCATCCTGGCTGACCTGCAGGCACCAAGGTGGCCTGCGTGCTGTCGCTGGTGTGGCTCCACGGCCCTTCCTCTAGGCTTTAAAGCCCTTGTACATATTCAGGTGTTTCACCTGGGAAGGGTGGGAACAGTTCACCAGCAGCTGGCCTGGGGCTCAGCTCCCGTTTACTCACAGAGTCCTGGGCACGGTCCCCCAGCTTTGCAATAAGGACGCTCCTTGCGTGGGCGGGCGGGGCTGCTGGCTCTATGGGAGATGATTCCCCACCTCTGACCAGTTTCAGAATTGTTTATCACTGGAGCAAGTGCCTTGGTAGTGTTTTCCTCTGTATAACTGTTAGGTTCAGTTTTATTTTTTCTTTTTTGCTTCAAGTTAGATTTTATTCCTCTTTTATGTATTTATGGATATAAGCATGGAAATAATTCATTCTTATAAATACATCAGTGTGAATGGAAGAACATTTTTTCTGTTTTATTTTTACATTTTATTTTTAAAATTTTTGAAATTTAATTTTATTTATTCTTTTTATACATTAGGTTATTATTAGTTATCTATTTTATGCATAGACATGTATACAGGTCAATCCCAATCTCCCAACTCATCCCACCACCACCACACCGTGGCTTCCCCCACTTTGTGTCCATACGTTTGTTCTCTACCTCTGTGTCTCTATTTCTGCCCTGCAAACCAGTTCATCTGTAGCATTTTTCTAGGTTCCACATATAGGCATTAATATACAATATTTGTTTTTCTCTTTCTGACTTACTTCACTCTGTATGACAGTCTCTAGATCCATCAACTTCTCTACAAATGACCCAGTTTCATTCCTTTTTATGGCTGAGTAATATTCCATTTTATATATGTACCACATCTTTATCCATTCGTCTGTCTGTGGGCATTTAGGTTGCTTCCATTACCTGGCTATTGTAAATAGTGCTGCAATGAACATTGTGGTGAATGTGTCTCTATGATTTATGGTTTTCTCTGGGTATATGCCCAGAAGTGGAATTGCTGGATCCTATGGTAATTCTCTTTTTAGTTTTTTAAAGGAACCTCCATACTGTTCTCCATAGTGACTGTATCAATTTACATTCCCACCAATAGCGGAAGAGGGTTCCTTTTGTCCACACCCTCCCCAGAATTTGTTGTTTGTAGATTATCTGATGATGCCGATTCTAACAGGTGTGAGGTCTTACCTCATTGTAGTTTTGATTTGCATTTCTCTAATAATTAGTGATGTTGAGCAGCTTTTCATGTGCGTCTTGGCCATCTCTGTGTCTTCTTTGAAGAAACGTCTATTTAGATCTTCTGCCCATTTTTGTATTGGGTTGTTTGTTGTATTAATATTAAGCTGCATGAGCTGTTCATATATATTGGAGATTAAACCTTTGTCCATTGATTCGTTTGTGAAAGTTTTCGCCCATTCTGAGGGTTGCCTTTTTCCATTCCCGTTTTTTTAACAAAGAAGGAATGAAATCAAAAGAAGCAGAACACTAATGTGCGTGAAATATGCCTCTTGAAACTGTCGTTTTGAAATATGGACGTCTTTTGAATTTTTTGGTCGATAAATGACCCCAGGATTGGTTTTCAGGGCAGGGGTCATTTACAGGCCTGTAATGATTTGGAATATCCACTGACCATTAGCGCTGGGATTAAAGCTGCTGTTGTGTGAAACGGCCACAAGGTGGCAGCAGTTCTCCCTTACCAAATCTGGTTACTAGGGCAGCAGAGCCTCAATGGAAGTCGCGTTCTAGATTGGAATGTAGAACGGAATGTACCAGGAGAAAGCCCCTCAAGTTTTTCTCACTAATTCTTGTTCGTGTTTTTAATTTAATTTTTTATTTTTTATTACAGCAAGTTTGAGTACAACGTTTAGCTTGTTGTAGATGTGCAAGAGGTGGTTCTTTTACACATATACATATGTCTGTTCTTCCTGGGATCCTTTTCCCATGTTCGTTATGACAGAATGTTGAGTAGTCTTCTCTTGGTACTCCGTAGGTCTTTGGTGATTATATACGTCTACTGTGTTTGTATATGTCTGTTAACCCCAATATCATAATGAATTCAATCCTCACACCTTTCCTTTGGTGAACCATAAGTTTGTTTAATGAATCTGTGATTGCCCTTCTCCGTGGAAATATCTGCCCTGGTATCAATTTATAGGTAACACCTATAAGTGATATGATATGATATGTGTCTTTCACTTTCTGACTTACTCCAAGTCACGTGATTACCTCTAGACTCATCTACGGTGCTGCAAATGGCATTGTGTGCTTCTTTTCCTTGGCGAATATTCTGTCTTAGCGACGTCCATTTTCTGCAATGTGATTCCCCGAGGGCTGAGGATTAGCTGACCTGGGCAGCCTGACCCTGCCGGCAAGCCCTCCCCAGGTGTGCCTGGGTTGAGGTCAATATAAACAGCACTCCAGGCAGCAATAGCCCCTGCAGCTGTGCCTGACTCCATATTCTCTGCCCCGTCAGCAGTCTCGGGGCTGTGCTGGTGGGAGGGTGTGAGGGTCCACGGCTTTGTGGGTGGCCCGGTGTGAGTGGGGCTCTGCTGGACTTTCTGCAGGAGTTGCCAGGCTGCCACCTGTAAAGAAGAGGATGTGTCACCCATAACTTCCACTGGAATATCTCTCCGGGCTGAGGTGAGGAAGGAAAAAAAGGAGTGGGGGCCGGGACAGGAGGGGTATCTCAGGCAGGGCAATGGAAAGCTTCCAGAAGAGCGCCCGTGGCCAGGACCATCCTGGCTGACCTGCAGGCACCAAGGTGGCCTGCGTGCTGTCGCTGGTGTGGCTCCACGGCCCTTCCCCTAGGCTTTCAAGCCCTTGTACATATTCAGGTGTTTCACCTGGGAAGGGTGGGAACAGTTCACCAGCAGCTGGCCTGGGGCTCAGCTCACGTTTACTCAGAGAGGCCTGGGCACGGTCCCCCAGCTTTGCAATAAGGACGCTCCTTGCGTGGGCGGGCGGGGCTGCTGGCTCTATGGGAGATGATTCCCCACCTCTGACCAATTTCAGAATTGTTTACCACTGGAGCAAGTGCCTTGGTAGTGTTTTCCTCTGTATAACTGTTAGGTTCAGTTTTATTTTTTCTTTTTTGCTTCAAGTTAGATTTTATTCCTCTTTTATGTATTTATGGATATAAGCATGGAAATAATTCATTCTTATAAATACATCAGTGTGAATGGAAGAACATTTTTTCTGTTTTATTTTTACATTTTATTTTTAAAATTTTTGAAATTTAATTTTATTTATTCTTTTTATACAGTAGGTTATTATTAGTTATCTATTTTATGCATAGACATGTATACAGGTCAATCCCAATCTCCCAACTCATCCCACCACCACCACCCCATGGCTTCCCCCACTTTGTGTCCATACGTTTGTTCTCTACCTCTGTGTCTCTATTTCTGCCCTGCAAACCAGTTCATCTGTAGCATTTTTCTAGGTTCCACATATAGGCATTAATATACAATATTTGTTTTTCTCTTTCTGACTTACTTCACTCTGTATGACAGTCTCTTGATCCATCAACTTCTCTACAAATGACCCAGTTTCATTCCTTTTTATGGCTGAGTAATATTCCATTTTATATATGTACCACATCTTTATCCATTCGTCTGTCTGTGGGCATTTAGGTTGCTTCCATTACCTGGCTATTGTAAATAGTGCTGCAATGAACATTGTGGTGAATGTGTCTCTGTGATTGATGGTTTTCTCTGGGTATATGCCCAGAAGTGGGATTGCTGGATCCTATGGTAATTCTCTTTTTAGTTTTTTAAAGGAACCTCCATACTGTTCTCCATAGTGACTGTATCCATTTACATTCCCACCAATAGCGGAAGAGGGTTCCTTTTGTCCACACCCTCCCCAGAATTTGTTGTTTGTAGATTATCTGATGATGCCGATTCTAACAGGTGTGAGGTCTTACCTCATTGTAGTTTTGATTTGCATTTCTCTAATAATTAGTGATGTTGAGCAGCTTTTCATGTGCGTCTTGGCCATCTGTGTGTCTTCTTTGAAGAAACTTCTATTTAGATCTTCTCCCCATTTTTGTATTGGGTTGTTTGTTGTATTAATATTAAGCTGCATGAGCTGTTCATATATATTGGAGATTAAACCTTTGTCCATTGATTCGTTTGTGAAAGTTTTCGCCCATTCTGAGGGTTGCCTTTTTCCATTCCCGTTTTTTTAACAAAGAAGGAATGAAATCAAAAGAAGCAGAACACTAATGTGCGTGAAATATGCCTCTTGAAACTGTCGTTTTGAAATATGGACGTCTTTTGAATTTTTTGGTCGATAAATGACCCCAGGATTGGTTTTCAGGGCAGGGGTCATTTACAGGCCTGTAATGATTTGGAATATCCACTGACCATTAGCGCTGGGATTAAAGCTGCTGTTGTGTGAAACGGCCACAAGGTGGCAGCAGTTCTCCCTTACCAAATCTGGTTACTAGGGCAGCAGAGCCTCAATGGAAGTCGCGTTCTAGATTGGAATGTAGAACGGAATGTACCAGGAGAAAGCCCCTCAAGTTTTTCTCACTAATTCTTGTTCGTGTTTTTAATTTAATTTTTTATTTTTTATTACAGCAAGTTTGAGTACAACGTTTAGCTTGTTGTAGGTGTGCAAGAGGTGGTTCTTTTACACATATACATATGTCTGTTCTTCCTGGGATCCTTTTCCCATGTTCGTTATGACAGAATGTTGAGTAGTCTTCTCTTGGTACTCCGTAGGTCTTTGGTGATTATATACGTCTACTGTGTTTGTATATGTCTGTTAACCCCAATATCATAATGAATTCAATCCTCACACCTTTCCTTTGGTGAACCATAAGTTTGTTTAATGAATCTGTGATTGCCCTTCTCCGTGGAAATATCTGCCCTGGTATCAATTTATAGGTAACACCTATAAGTGATATGATATGATATGTGTCTTTCACTTTCTGACTTACTCCAAGTCACGTGATTACCTCTAGACTCATCTACGGTGCTGCAAATGGCATTGTGTGCTTCTTTTCCTTGGCGAATATTCTGTCTTAGCGAGGTCCATTTTCTGCAATGTGATTCCCCGAGGGCTGAGGATTAGCTGACCTAGGCAGCCTGACCCTGCCGGCAAGCCCTCCCCAGGTGTGCCTGGGTTGAGGTCAATATAAACAGCACTCCAGGCAGCAATAGCCCCTGCAGCTGTGCCTGACTCCATATTCTCTGCCCCGTCAGCAGTCTCGGGGCTGTGCTGGTGGGAGGGTGTGAGGGTCCACGGCTTTGTGGGTGGCCCGGTGTGAGTGGGGCTCTGCTGGACTTTCTGCAGGAGTTGCCAGGCTGCCACCTGTAAAGAAGAGGATGTGTCACCCATAACTTCCACTGGAGTATCTCTCCGGGCTGAGGTGAGGAAGGAAAAAAAGGAGTGGGGGCCGGGACAGGAGGGGTATCTCAGGCAGGGCAATGGAAAGCTTCCAGAAGAGCGCCCGTGGCCAGGACCATCCTGGCTGACCTGCAAGCACCATGGTGGTCTGCGTGCTGTCGCTGGTGTGGCTCCACGGCCCTTCCTCTAGGCTTTCAAGCCCTTGTACATATTCAGGTGTTTCACCTGGGAAGGGTGGGAACAGTTCAGCAGCAGCTGGCCTGGGGCTCAGCTCACGTTTACTCAGAGAGGCCTGGGCACGGTCCCCCAGCTTTGCAATAAGGACGCTCCTTGCGTGGGCGGGCGGGGCTGCTGGCTCTATGGGAGATGATTCCCCACCTCTGACCAATTTCAGAATTGTTTACCACTGGAGCAAGTGCCTTGGTAGTGTTTTCCTCTGTATAACTGTTAGGTTCAGTTTTATTTTTTCTTTTTTGCTTCAAGTTAGATTTTATTCCTCTTTTATGTATTTATGGATATAAGCATGGAAATAATTCATTCTTATAAATACATCAGTGTGAATGGAAGAACATTTTTTCTGTTTTATTTTTACATTTTATTTTTAAAATTTTTGAAATTTAATTTTATTTATTCTTTTTATACAGTAGGTTATTATTAGTTATCTATTTTATGCATAGACATGTATACAGGTCAATCCCAATCTCCCAACTCATCCCACCACCACCACCCCATGGCTTCCCCCACTTTGTGTCCATACGTTTGTTCTCTACCTCTGTGTCTCTATTTCTGCCCTGCAAACCAGTTCATCTGTAGCATTTTTCTAGGATCCACATATAGGCATTAATATACAATATTTGTTTTTCTCTTTCTGACTTACTTCACTCTGTATGACAGTCTCTAGATCCATCAACTTCTCTACAAATGACCCAGTTTCATTCCTTTTTATGGCTGAGTAATATTCCATTTTATATATGTACCACATCTTTATCCATTCGTCTGTCTGTGGGCATTTAGGTTGCTTCCATTACCTGGCTATTGTAAATAGTGCTGCAATGAACATTGTGGTGAATGTGTCTCTGTGATTTATGGTTTTCTCTGGGTATATGCCCAGAAGTGGGATTGCTGGATCCTATGGTAATTCTCTTTTTAGTTTTTTAAAGGAACCTCCATACTGTTCTCCATAGTGACTGTATCCATTTACATTCCCACCAATAGCGGAAGAGGGTTCCTTTTGTCCACACCCTCCCCAGAATTTGTTGTTTGTAGATTATCTGATGATGCCGATTCTAACAGGTGTGAGGTCTTACCTCATTGTAGTTTTGATTTGCATTTCTCTAATAATTAGTGATGTTGAGCAGCTTTTCATGTGCGTCTTGGCCATCTCTGTGTCTTCTTTGAAGAAACGTCTATTTAGATCTTCTGCCCATTTTTGTATTGGGTTGTTTGTTGTATTAATATTAAGCTGCATGAGCTGTTCATATATATTGGAGATTAAACCTTTGTCCATTGATTCGTTTGTGAAAGTTTTCGCCCATTCTGAGGGTTGCCTTTTTCCATTCCCGTTTTTTTAACAAAGAAGGAATGAAATCAAAAGAAGCAGAACACTAATGTGCGTGAAATATGCCTCTTGAAACTGTCGTTTTGAAATATGGACGTCTTTTGAATTTTTTGGTCGATAAATGACCCCAGGATTGGTTTTCAGGGCAGGGGTCATTTACAGGCCTGTAATGATTTGGAATATCCACTGACCATTAGCGCTGGGATTAAAGCTGCTGTTGTGTGAAACGGCCACAAGGTGGCAGCAGTTCTCCCTTACCAAATCTGGTTACTAGGGCAGCAGAGCCTCAATGGAAGTCGCGTTCTAGATTGGAATGTAGAACGGAATGTACCAGGAGAAAGCCCCTCAAGTTTTTCTCACTAATTCTTGTTCGTGTTTTTAATTTAATTTTTTATTTTTTATTACAGCAAGTTTGAGTACAACGTTTAGCTTGTTGTAGGTGTGCAAGAGGTGGTTCTTTTACACATATACATATGTCTGTTCTTCCTGGGATCCTTTTCCCATGTTCGTTATGACAGAATGTTGAGTAGTCTTCTCTTGGTACTCCGTAGGTCTTTGGTGATTATATACGTCTACTGTGTTTGTATATGTCTGTTAACCCCAATATCATAATGAATTCAATCCTCACACCTTTCCTTTGGTGAACCATAAGTTTGTTTAATGAATCTGTGATTGCCCTTCTCCGTGGAAATATCTGCCCTGGTATCAATTTATAGGTAACACCTATAAGTGATATGATATGATATGTGTCTTTCACTTTCTGACTTACTCCAAGTCACGTGATTACCTCTAGACTCATCTACGGTGCTGCAAATGGCATTGTGTGCTTCTTTTCCTTGGCGAATATTCTGTCTTAGCGAGGTCCATTTTCTGCAATGTGATTCCCCGAGGGCTGAGGATTAGCTGACCTGGGCAGCCTGACCCTGCCGGCAAGCCCTCCCCAGGTGTGCCTGGGTTGAGGTCAATATAAACAGCACTCCAGGCAGCAATAGCCCCTGCAGCTGTGCCTGACTCCATATTCTCTGCCCCGTCAGCAGTCTCGGGGCTGTGCTGGTGGGAGGGTGTGAGGGTCCACGGCTTTGTGGGTGGCCCGGTGTGAGTGGGGCTCTGCTGGACTTTCTGCAGGAGTTGCCAGGCTGCCACCTGTAAAGAAGAGGATGTGTCACCCATAACTTCCACTGGAATATCTCTCCGGGCTGAGGTGAGGAAGGAAAAAAAGGAGTGGGGGCCGGGACAGGAGGGGTATCTCAGGCAGGGCAATGGAAAGCTTCCAGAAGAGCGCCCGTGGCCAGGACCATCCTGGCTGACCTGCAGGCACCAAGGTGGCCTGCGTGCTGTCGCTGCTGTGGCTCCACGGCCCTTCCTCTAGGCTTTCAAGCCCTTGTACATATTCAGGTGTTTCACCTGGGAAGGGTGGGAACAGTTCACCAGCAGCTGGCCTGGGGCTCAGCTCACGTTTACTCACAGAGGCCTCGGCACGGTCCCCCAGCTTTGCAATAAGGACGCTCCTTGCGTGGGCGGGCGGGGCTGCTGGCTCTATGGGAGATGATTCCCCACCTCTGACCAATTTCAGAATTGTTTACCACTGGAGCAAGTGCCTTGGTAGTGTTTTCCTCTGTATAACTGTTAGGTTCAGTTTTATTTTTTCTTTTTTGGTTCAAGTTAGATTTTATTCCTCTTTTATGTATTTATGGATATAAGCATGGAAATAATTCATTCTTATAAATACATCAGTGTGAATGGAAGAACATTTTTTCTGTTTTATTTTTACATTTTATTTTTAAAATTTTTGAAATTTAATTTTATTTATTTTTTTTATACAGTAGGTTATTATTAGTTATCTATTTTATGCATAGACATGTATACAGGTCAATCCCAATCTCCCAACTCATCCCACCACCACCACCCCATGGCTTCCCCCACTTTGTGTCCATACGTTTGTTCTCTACCTCTGTGTCTCTATTTCTGCCCTGCAAACCAGTTCATCTGTAGCATTTTTCTAGGATCCACATATAGGCATTAATATACAATATTTGTTTTTCTCTTTCTGACTTACTTCACTCTGTATGACAGTCTCTAGATCCATCAACTTCTCTACAAATGACCCAGTTTCATTCCTTTTTATGGCTGAGTAATATTCCATTTTATATATGTACCACATCTTTATCCATTCGTCTGTCTGTGGGCATTTAGGTTGCTTCCATTACCTGGCTATTGTAAATAGTGCTGCAATGAACATTGTGGTGAATGTGTCTCTGTGATTTATGGTTTTCTCTGGGTATATGCCCAGAAGTGGGATTGCTGGATCCTATGGTAATTCTCTTTTTAGTTTTTTAAAGGAACCTCCATACTGTTCTCCATAGTGACTGTATCAATTTACATTCCCACCAATAGCGGAAGAGGGTTCCTTTTGTCCACACCCTCCCCAGAATTTGTTGTTTGTAGATTATCTGATGATGCCGATTCTAACAGGTGTGAGGTCTTACCTCATTGTAGTTTTGATTTGCATTTCTCTAATAATTAGTGATGTTGAGCAGCTTTTCATGTGCGTCTTGGCCATCTCTGTGTCTTCTTTGAAGAAACGTCTATTTAGATCTTCTGCCCATTTTTGTATTGGGTTGTTTGTTGTATTAATATTAAGCTGCATGAGCTGTATATATATATTGGAGATTAAACCTTTGTCCATTGATTCATTTGTGAATGTTTTCACCCCTTCTGAGGGTTACCTTTTTCCATTCCCGTTTTTTTAACAAAGAAGGAATGAAATCAAAAGAAGCAGAACACTAATGTGCGTGAAATATGCCTCTTGAAACTGTCGTTTTGAAATATGGACGTCTTTTGAATTTTTTGGTCGATAAATGACCCCAGGATTGGTTTTCAGGGCAGGGGTCATTTACAGGCCTGTAATGATTTGGAATATCCACTGACCATTAGCGCTGGGATTAAAGCTGCTGTTGTGTGAAACGGCCACAAGGTGGCAGCAGTTCTCCCTTACCAAATCTGGTTACTAGGGCAGCAGAGCCTCAATGGAAGTCGCGTTCTAGATTGGAATGTAGAACGGAATGTACCAGGAGAAAGCCCCTCAAGTTTTTCTCACTAATTCTTGTTCGTGTTTTTAATTTAATTTTTTATTTTTTATTACAGCAAGTTTGAGTACAACGTTTAGCTTGTTGTAGATGTGCAAGAGGTGGTTCTTTTACACAAATACATATGTCTGTTCTTCCTGGGATCCTTTTCCCATGTTCGTTATGACAGAATGTTGAGTAGTCTTCTCTTGGTACTCCGTAGGTCTTTGGTGATTATATACGTCTACTGTGTTTGTATATGTCTGTTAACCCCAATATCATAATGAATTCAATCCTCACACCTTTCCTTTGGTGAACCATAAGTTTGTTTAATGAATCTGTGATTGCCCTTCTCCGTGGAAATATCTGCCCTGGTATCAATTTATAGGTAACACCTATAAGTGATATGATATGATATGTGTCTTTCACTTTCTGACTTACTCCAAGTCACGTGATTACCTCTAGACTCATCTACGGTGCTGCAAATGGCATTGTGTGCTTCTTTTCCTTGGCAAATATTCTGTCTTAGCGAGGTCCATTTTCTGCAATGTGATTCCCCGAGGGCTGAGGATTAGCTGACCTGGGCAGCCTGACCCTGCCGGCAAGCCCTCCCCAGGTGTGCCTGGGTTGAGGTCAATATAAACAGCACTCCAGGCAGCAATAGCCCCTACAGCTGTGCCTGACTCCATATTCTCTGCCCCGTCAGCAGTCTCGGGGCTGTGCTGGTGGGAGGGTGTGAGGGTCCACGGCTTTGTGGGTGGCCCGGTGTGAGTGGGGCTCTGCTGGACTTTCTGCAGGAGTTGCCAGGCTGCCACCTGTAAAGAAGAGGATGTGTCACCCATAACTTCCACTGGAATATCTCTCCGGGCTGAGGTGAGGAAGGAAAAAAAGGAGTGGGGGCCGGGACAGGAGGGGTATCTCAGGCAGGGCAATGGAAAGCTTCCAGAAGAGCGCCCGTGGCCAGGACCATCCTGGCTGACCTGCAGGCACCAAGGTGGCCTGCGTGCTGTCGCTGGTGTGGCTCCACGGCCCTTCCTCTAGGCTTTCAAGCCCTTGTACATATTCAGGTGTTTCACCTGGGAAGGGTGGGAACAGTTCACCAGCAGCTGGCCTGGGGCTCAGCTCACGTTTACTCACAGAGGCCTCGGCACGGTCCCCCAGCTTTGCAATAAGGACGCTCCTTGCGTGGGCGGGCGGGGCTGCTGGCTCTATGGGAGATGATTCCCCACCTCTGACCAATTTCAGAATTGTTTACCACTGGAGCAAGTGCCTTGGTAGTGTTTTCCTCTGTATAACTGTTAGGTTCAGTTTTATTTTTTCTTTTTTGGTTCAAGTTAGATTTTATTCCTCTTTTATGTATTTATGGATATAAGCATGGAAATAATTCATTCTTATAAATACATCAGTGTGAATGGAAGAACATTTTTTCTGTTTTATTTTTACATTTTATTTTTAAAATTTTTGAAATTTAATTTTATTTATTTTTTTTATACAGTAGGTTATTATTAGTTATCTATTTTATGCATAGACATGTATACAGGTCAATCCCAATCTCCCAACTCATCCCACCACCACCACCCCATGGCTTCCCCCACTTTGTGTCCATACGTTTGTTCTCTACCTCTGTGTCTCTATTTCTGCCCTGCAAACCAGTTCATCTGTAGCATTTTTCTAGGATCCACATATAGGCATTAATATACAATATTTGTTTTTCTCTTTCTGACTTACTTCACTCTGTATGACAGTCTCTAGATCCATCAACTTCTCTACAAATGACCCAGTTTCATTCCTTTTTATGGCTGAGTAATATTCCATTTTATATATGTACCACATCTTTATCCATTCGTCTGTCTGTGGGCATTTAGGTTGCTTCCATTACCTGGCTATTGTAAATAGTGCTGCAATGAACATTGTGGTGAATGTGTCTCTGTGATTTATGGTTTTCTCTGGGTATATGCCCAGAAGTGGGATTGCTGGATCCTATGGTAATTCTCTTTTTAGTTTTTTAAAGGAACCTCCATACTGTTCTCCATAGTGACTGTATCCATTTACATTCCCACCAATAGCGGAAGAGGGTTCCTTTTGTCCACACCCTCCCCAGAATTTGTTGTTTGTAGATTATCTGATGATGCCGATTCTAACAGGTGTGAGGTCTTACCTCATTGTAGTTTTGATTTGCATTTCTCTAATAATTAGTGATGTTGAGCAGCTTTTCATGTGTGTCTTGGCCATCTCTGTGTCTTCTTTGAAGAAACGTCTATTTAGATCTTCTGCCCATTTTTGTATTGGGTTGTTTGTTGTATTAATATTAAGCTGCATGAGCTGTTCATATATATTGGAGATTAAACCTTTGTCCATTGATTCGTTTGTGAAAGTTTTCGCCCATTCTGAGGGTTGCCTTTTTCCATTCCCGTTTTTTTAACAAAGAAGGAATGAAATCAAAAGAAGCAGAACACTAATGTGCGTGAAATATGCCTCTTGAAACTGTCGTTTTGAAATATGGACGTCTTTTGAATTTTTTGGTCGATAAATGACCCCAGGATTGGTTTTCAGGGCAGGGGTCATTTACAGGCCTGTAATGATTTGGAATATCCACTGACCATTAGCGCTGGGATTAAAGCTGCTGTTGTGTGAAACGGCCACAAGGTGGCAGCAGTTCTCCCTTACCAAATCTGGTTACTAGGGCAGCAGAGCCTCAATGGAAGTCGCGTTCTAGATTGGAATGTAGAACGGAATGTACCAGGAGAAAGCCCCTCAAGTTTTTCTCACTAATTCTTGTTCGTGTTTTTAATTTAATTTTTTATTTTTTATTACAGCAAGTTTGAGTACAACGTTTAGCTTGTTGTAGGTGTGCAAGAGGTGGTTCTTTTACACATATACATATGTCTGTTCTTCCTGGGATCCTTTTCCCATGTTCGTTATGACAGAATGTTGAGTAGTCTTCTCTTGGTACTCCGTAGGTCTTTGGTGATTATATACGTCTACTGTGTTTGTATATGTCTGTTAACCCCAATATCATAATGAATTCAATCCTCACACCTTTCCTTTGGTGAACCATAAGTTTGTTTAATGAATCTGTGATTGCCCTTCTCCGTGGAAATATCTGCCCTGGTATCAATTTATAGGTAACACCTATAAGTGATATGATATGATATGTGTCTTTCACTTTCTGACTTACTCCAAGTCACGTGATTACCTCTAGACTCATCTACGGTGCTGCAAATGGCATTGTGTGCTTCTTTTCGTTGGCGAATATTCTGTCTTAGCGAGGACCATTTTCTGCAATGTGATTCCCCGAGGGCTGAGGATTAGCTGACCAGGGCAGCCTGACCCTGCCGGCAAGCCCTCCCCAGGTGTGCCTGGTTTGAGGTCAATATAAACAGCACTCCAGGCAGCAATAGCCCCTGCAGCTGTGCCTGACTCCATATTCTCTGCCCCGTCAGCAGTCTCGGGGCTGTGCTGGTGGGAGGGTGTGAGGGTCCACGGCTTTGTGGGTGGCCCGGTGTGAGTGGGGCTCTGCTGGACTTTCTGCAGGAGTTGCCAGGCTGCCACCTGTAAAGAAGAGGATGTGTCACCCATAACTTCCACTGGAATATCTCTCCGGGCTGAGGTGAGGAAGGAAAAAAAGGAGTGGGGGCCGGGACAGGAGGGGTATCTCAGGCAGGGCAATGGAAAGCTTCCAGAAGAGCGCCCGTGGCCAGGACCATCCTGGCTGACCTGCAGGCACCAAGGTGGCCTGCGTGCTGTCGCTGGTGTGGCTCCACGGCCCTTCCTCTAGGCTTTCAAGCCCTTGTACATATTCAGGTGTTTCACCTGGGAAGGGTGGGAACAGTTCAGCAGCAGCTGGCCTGGGGCTCAGCTCACGTTTACTCACAGAGGCCTCGGCACGGTCCCCCAGCTTTGCAATAAGGACGCTCCTTGCGTGGGCGGGCGGGGCTGCTGGCTCTATGGGAGATGATTCCCCACCTCTGACCAATTTCAGAATTGTTTACCACTGGAGCAAGTGCCTTGGTAGTGTTTTCCTCTGTATAACTGTTAGGTTCAGTTTTATTTTTTCTTTTTTGGTTCAAGTTAGATTTTATTCCTCTTTTATGTATTTATGGATATAAGCATGGAAATAATTCATTCTTATAAATACATCAGTGTGAATGGAAGAACATTTTTTCTGTTTTATTTTTACATTTTATTTTTAAAATTTTTGAAATTTAATTTTATTTATTTTTTTTATACAGTAGGTTATTATTAGTTATCTATTTTATGCATAGACATGTATACAGGTCAATCCCAATCTCCCAACTCATCCCACCACCACCACCCCATGGCTTCCCCCACTTTGTGTCCATACGTTTGTTCTCTACCTCTGTGTCTCTATTTCTGCCCTGCAAACCAGTTCATCTGTAGCATTTTTCTAGGTTCCACATATAGGCATTAATATACAATATTTGTTTTTCTCTTTCTGACTTACTTCACTCTGTATGACAGTCTCTAGATCCATCAACTTCTCTACAAATGACCCAGTTTCATTCCTTTTTATGGCTGAGTAATATTCCATTTTATATATGTACCACATCTTTATCCATTCGTCTGTCTGTGGGGATTTAGGTTGCTTCCATTACCTGGCTATTGTAAATAGTGCTGCAATGAACATTGTGGTGAATGTGTCTCTGTGATTTATGGTTTTCTCTGGGTATATGCCCAGAAGTGGGATTGCTGGATCCTATGGTAATTCTCTTTTTAGTTTTTTAAAGGAACCTCCATACTGTTCTCCATAGTGACTGTATCAATTTACATTCCCACCAATAGCGGAAGAGGGTTCCTTTTGTCCACACCCTCCCCAGAATTTGTTGTTTGTAGATTATCTGATGATGCCGATTCTAACAGGTGTGAGGTCTTAACTCATTGTAGTTTTGATTTGCATTTCTCTAATAATTAGTGATGTTGAGCAGCTTTTCATGTGCGTCTTGGCCATCTCTGTGTCTTCGTTGAAGAAACGTCTATTTAGATCTTCTGCCCATTTTTGTATTGGGTTGTTTGTTGTATTAATATTAAGCTGCATGAGCTGTTCATATATATTGGAGATTAAACCTTTGTCCATTGATTCGTTTGTGAAAGTTTTCACCCATTCTGAGGGTTGCCTTTTTCCATTCCCGTTTTTTTAACAAAGAAGGAATGAAATCAAAAGAAGCAGAACACTAATGTGCGTGAAATATGCCTCTTGAAACTGTCGTTTTGAAATATGGACGTCTTTTGAATTTTTTGGTCGATAAATGACCCCAGGATTGGTTTTCAGGGCAGGGGTCATTTACAGTCCTGTAATGATTTGGAATATCCACTGACCATTAGCGCTGGGATTAAAGCTGCTGTTGTGTGAAACGGCCACAAGGTGGCAGCAGTTCTCCCTTACCAAATCTGGTTACTAGGGCAGCAGAGCCTCAATGGAAGTCGCGTTCTAGATTGGAATGTAGAACGGAATGTACCAGGAGAAAGCCCCTCAAGTTTTTCTCACTAATTCTTGTTCGTGTTTTTAATTTAATTTTTTATTTTTTATTACAGCAAGATTGAGTACAACGTTTAGCTTGTTGTAGGTGTGCATGAGGTGGTTCTTTTACACATATACATATGTCTGTTCTTCCTGGGATCCTTTTCCCATGTTCGTTATGACAGAATGTTGAGTAGTCTTCTCTTGGTACTCCGTAGGTCTTTGGTGATTATATACGTCTACTGTGTTTGTATATGTCTGTTAACCCCAATATCATAATGAATTCAATCCTCACACCTTTCCTTTGGTGAACCATAATTTTGTTTAATGAATCTGTGATTGCCCTTCTCCGTGGAAATATCTGCCCTGGTATCAATTTATAGGTAACACCTATAAGTGATATGATATGATATGTGTCTTTCACTTTCTGACTTACTCCAAGTCACGTGATTACCTCTAGACTCATCTACGGTGCTGCAAATGGCATTGTGTGCTTCTTTTCGTTGGCGAATATTCTGTCTTAGCGAGGTCCATTTTCTGCAATGTGATTCCCCGAGGGCTGAGGATTAGCTGACCTGGGCAGCCTGACCCTGCCGGCAAGCCCTCCCCAGGTGTGCCTGGTTTGAGGTCAATATAAACAGCACTCCAGGCAGCAATAGCCCCTGCAGCTGTGCCTGACTCCATATTCTCTGCCCCGTCAGCAGTCTCGGGGCTGTGCTGGTGGGAGGGTGTGAGGGTCCACGGCTTTGTGGGTGGCCCGGTGTGAGTGGGGCTCTGCTGGACTTTCTGCAGGAGTTGCCAGGCTGCCACCTGTAAAGAAGAGGATGTGTCACCCATAACTTCCACTGGAATATCTCTCCGGGCTGAGGTGAGGAAGGAAAAAAAGGAGTGGGGGCCGGGACAGGAGGGGTATCTCAGGCAGGGCAATGGAAAGCTTCCAGAAGAGCGCCCGTGGCCAGGACCATCCTGGCTGACCTGCAGGCACCAAGGTGGCCTGCGTGCTGTCGCTGGTGTGGCTCCACGGCCCTTCCTCTAGGCTTTCAAGCCCTTGTACATATTCAGGTGTTTCACCTGGGAAGGGTGGGAACAGTTCAGCAGCAGCTGGCCTGGGGCTCAGCTCACGTTTACTCACAGAGGCCTCGGCACGGTCCCCCAGCTTTGCAATAAGGACGCTCCTTGCGTGGGCGGGCGGGGCTGCTGGCTCTATGGGAGATGATTCCCCACCTCTGACCAATTTCAGAATTGTTTACCACTGGAGCAAGTGCCTTGGTAGTGTTTTCCTCTGTATAACTGTTAGGTTCAGTTTTATTTTTTCTTTTTTGCTTCAAGTTAGATTTTATTCCTCTTTTATGTATTTATGGATATAAGCATGGAAATAATTCATTCTTATAAATACATCAGTGTGAATGGAAGAACATTTTTTCTGTTTTATTTTTACATTTTATTTTTAAAATTTTTGAAATTTAATTTTATTTATTTTTTTTATACAGTAGGTTATTATTAGTTATCTATTTTATGCATAGACATGTATACAGGTCAATCCCAATCTCCCAACTCATCCCACCACCACCACCCCATGGCTTCCCCCACTTTGTGTCCATACGTTTGTTCTCTACCTCTGTGTCTCTATTTCTGCCCTGCAAACCAGTTCATCTCTACCATTTTTCTAGGTTCCACATATAGGCATTAATATACAATATTTGTTTTTCTCTTTCTGACTTACTTCACTCTGTATGACAGTCTCTAGATCCATCAACTTCTCTACAAATGACCCAGTTTCATTCCTTTTTATGGCTGAGTAATATTCCATTTTATATATGTACCACATCTTTATCCATTCGTCTGTCTGTGGGCATTTAGGTTGCTTCCATTACCTGGCTATTGTAAATAGTGCTGCAATGAACATTGTGGTGAATGTGTCTCTGTGATTTATGGTTTTCTCTGGGTATATGCCCAGAAGTGGGATTGCTGGATCCTATGGTAATTCTCTTTTTAGTTTTTTAAAGGAACCTCCATACTGTTCTCCATAGTGACTGTATCAATTTACATTCCCACCAATAGCGGAAGAGGGTTCCTTTTGTCCACACCCTCCCCAGAATTTGTTGTTTGTAGATTATCTGATGATGCCGATTCTAACAGGTGTGAGGTCTTACCTCATTGTAGTTTTGATTTGCATTTCTCTAATAATTAGTGATGTTGAGCAGCTTTTCATGTGCGTCTTGGCCATCTGTGTGTCTTCTTTGAAGAAACGTCTATTTAGATCTTCTGCCCATTTTTGTATTGGGTTGTTTGTTGTATTAATATTAAGCTGCATGAGCTGTTCATATATATTGGAGATTAAACCTTTGTCCATTGATTCGTTTGTGAAAGTTTTCGCCCATTCTGAGGGTTGCCTTTTTCCATTCCCGTTTTTTTAACAAAGAAGGAATGAAATCAAAAGAAGCAGAACACTAATGTGCGTGAAATATGCCTCTTGAAACTGTCGTTTTGAAATATGGACGTCTTTTGAATTTTTTGGTCGATAAATGACCCCAGGATTGGTTTTCAGGGCAGGGGTCATTTACAGGCCTGTAATGATTTGGAATATCCACTGACCATTAGCGCTGGGATTAAAGCTGCTGTTGTGTGAAACGGCCACAAGGTGGCAGCAGTTCTCCCTTACCAAATCTGGTTACTAGGGCAGCAGAGCCTCAATGGAAGTCGCGTTCTAGATTGGAATGTAGAACGGAATGTACCAGGAGAAAGCCCCTCAAGTTTTTCTCACTAATTCTTGTTCGTGTTTTTAATTTAATTTTTTATTTTTTATTACAGCAAGTTTGAGTACAACGTTTAGCTTGTTGTAGATGTGCAAGAGGTGGTTCTTTTACACATATACATATGTCTGTTCTTCCTGGGATCCTTTTCCCATGTTCGTTATGACAGAATGTTGAGTAGTCTTCTCTTGGTACTCCGTAGGTCTTTGGTGATTATATACGTCTACTGGGTTTGTATATGTCTGTTAACCCCAATATCATAATGAATTCAATCCTCACACCTTTCCTTTGGTGAACCATAAGTTTGTTTAATGAATCTGTGATTGCCCTTCTCCGTGGAAATATCTGCCCTGGTATCAATTTATAGGTAACACCTATAAGTGATATGATATGATATGTGTCTTTCACTTTCTGACTTACTCCAAGTCACGTGATTACCTCTAGACTCATCTACGGTGCTGCAAATGGCATTGTGTGCTTCTTTTCCTTGGCGAATATTCTGTCTTAGCGAGGTCCATTTTCTGCAATGTGATTCCCCGAGGGCTGAGGATTAGCTGACCTGGGCAGCCTGACCCTGCCGGCAAGCCCTCCCCAGGTGTGCCTGGGTTGAGGTCAATATAAACAGCACTCCAGGCAGCAATAGCCCCTACAGCTGTGCCTGACTCCATATTCTCTGCCCCGTCAGCAGTCTCGGGGCTGTGCTGGTGGGAGGGTGTGAGGGTCCACGGCTTTGTGGGTGGCCCGGTGTGAGTGGGGCTCTGCTGGACTTTCTGCAGGAGTTGCCAGGCTGCCACCTGTAAAGAAGAGGATGTGTCACACATAACTTCCACTGGAATATCTCTCCGGGCTGAGGTGAGGAAGGAAAAAAAGGAGTGGGGGCCGGGACAGGAGGGGTATCTCAGGCAGGGCAATGGAAAGCTTCCAGAAGAGCGCCCGTGGCCAGGACCATCCTGGCTGACCTGCAAGCACCATGGTGGTCTGCGTGCTGTCGCTGGTGTGGCTCCACGGCCCTTCCTCTAGGCTTTCAAGCCCTTGTACATATTCAGGTGTTTCACCTGGGAAGGGTGGGAACAGTTCAGCAGCAGCTGGCCTGGGGCTCAGCTCACGTTTACTCACAGAGGCCTCGGCACGGTCCCCCAGCTTTGCAATAAGGACGCTCCTTGCGTGGGCGGGCGGGGCTGCTGGCTCTATGGGAGATGATTCCCCACCTCTGACCAATTTCAGAATTGTTTACCACTGGAGCAAGTGCCTTGGTAGTGTTTTCCTCTGTATAACTGTTAGGTTCAGTTTTATTTTTTCTTTTTCGGTTCAAGTTAGATTTTATTCCTCTTTTATGTATTTATGGATATAAGCATGGAAATAATTCATTCTTATAAATACATCAGTGTGAATGGAAGAACATTTTTTCTGTTTTATTTTTACATTTTATTTTTAAAATTTTTGAAATTTAATTTTATTTATTTTTTTTATACAGTAGGTTATTATTAGTTATCTATTTTATGCATAGACATGTATACAGGTCAATCCCAATCTCCCAACTCATCCCACCACCACCACCCCATGGCTTCCACCACTTTGTGTCCATACGTTTGTTCTCTACCTCTGTGTCTCTATTTCTGCCCTGCAAACCAGTTCATCTGTAGCATTTTTCTAGGATCCACATATAGGCATTAATATACAATATTTGTTTTTCTCTTTCTGACTTACTTCACTCTGTATGACAGTCTCTAGATCCATCAACTTCTCTACAAAAGACCCAGTTTCATTCCTTTTTATGGCTGAGTAATATTCCATTTTATATATGTACCACATCTTTATCCATTCGTCTGTCTGTGGGCATTTAGGTTGCTTCCATTACCTGGCTATTGTAAATAGTGCTGCAATGAACATTGTGGTGAATGTGTCTCTGTGATTTATGGTTTTCTCTGGGTATATGCCCAGAAGTGGGATTGCTGGATCCTATGGTAATTCTCTTTTTAGTTTTTTAAAGGAACCTCCATACTGTTCTCCATAGTGACTGTATCAATTTACATTCCCACCAATAGCGGAAGAGGGTTCTTTTTGTCCACACCCTCCCCAGAATTTGTTGTTTGTAGATTATCTGATGATGCCGATTCTAACAGGTGTGAGGTCTTACCTCATTGTAGTTTTGATTTGCATTTCTCTAATAATTAGTGATGTTGAGCAGCTTTTCATGTGTGTCTTGGCCATCTCTGTGTCTTCTTTGAAGAAACGTCTATTTAGATCTTCTGCCCATTTTTGTATTGGGTTGTTTGTTGTATTAATATTAAGCTGCATGAGCTGTTCATATATATTGGAGATTAAACCTTTGTCCATTGATTCGTTTGTGAAAGTTTTCGCCCATTCTGAGGGTTGCCTTTTTCCATTCCCGTTTTTTTAACAAAGAAGGAATGAAATCAAAAGAAGCAGAACACTAATGTGCGTGAAATATGCCTCTTGAAACTGTCGTTTTGAAATATGGACGTCTTTTGAATTTTTTGGTCGATAAATGACCCCAGGATTGGTTTTCAGGGCAGGGGTCATTTACAGGCCTGTAATGATTTGGAATATCCACTGACCATTAGCGCTGGGATTAAAGCTGCTGTTGTGTGAAACGGCCACAAGGTGGCAGCAGTTCTCCCTTACCAAATCTGGTTACTAGGGCAGCAGAGCCTCAATGGAAGTCGCGTTCTAGATTGGAATGTAGAACGGAATGTACCAGGAGAAAGCCCCTCAAGTTTTTCTCACTAATTCTTGTTCGTGTTTTTAATTTAATTTTTTATTTTTTATTACAGCAAGTTTGAGTACAACGTTTAGCTTGTTGTAGGTGTGCAAGAGGTGGTTCTTTTACACATATACATATGTCTGTTCTTCCTGGGATCCTTTTCCCATGTTCGTTATGACAGAATGTTGAGTAGTCTTCTCTTGGTACTCCGTAGGTCTTTGGTGATTATATACGTCTACTGTGTTTGTATATGTCTGTTAACCCCAATATCATAATGAATTCAATCCTCACACCTTTCCTTTGGTGAACCATAAGTTTGTTTAATGAATCTGTGATTGCCCTTCTCCGTGGAAATATCTGCCCTGGTATCAATTTATAGGTAACACCTATAAGTGATATGATATGATATGTGTCTTTCACTTTCTGACTTACTCCAAGTCACGTGATTACCTCTAGACTCATCTACGGTGCTGCAAATGGCATTGTGTGCTTCTTTTCCTTGGCGAATATTCTGTCTTAGCGAGGACCATTTTCTGCAATGTGATTCCCCGAGGGCTGAGGATTAGCTGACCAGGGCAGCCTGACCCTGCCGGCAAGCCCTCCCCAGGTGTGCCTGGGTTGAGGTCAATATAAACAGCACTCCAGGCAGCAATAGCCCCTGCAGCTGTGCCTGACTCCATATTCTCTGCCCCGTCAGCAGTCTCGGGGCTGTGCTGGTGGGAGGGTGTGAGGGTCCACGGCTTTGTGGGTGGCCCGGTGTGAGTGGGGCTCTGCTGGACTTTCTGCAGGAGTTGCCAGGCTGCCACCTGTAAAGAAGAGGATGTGTCACACATAACTTCCACTGGAATATCTCTCCGGGCTGAGGTGAGGAAGGAAAAAAAGGAGTGGGGGCCGGGACAGGAGGGGTATCTCAGGCAGGGCAATGGAAAGCTTCCAGAAGAGCGCCCGTGGCCAGGACCATCCTGGCTGACCTGCAGGCACCAAGGTGGCCTGCGTGCTGTCGCTGGTGTGGCTCCACGGCCCTTCCTCTAGGCTTTCAAGCCCTTGTACATATTCAGGTGTTTCACCTGGGAAGGGTGGGAACAGTTCAGCAGCAGCTGGCCTGGGGCTCAGCTCACGTTTACTCACAGAGGCCTCGGCACGGTCCCCCAGCTTTGCAATAAGGACGCTCCTTGCGTGGGTGGGTGGGGCTGCTGGCTCTATGGGAGATGATTCCCCACCTCTGACCAATTTCAGAATTGTTTACCACTGGAGCAAGTGCCTTGGTAGTGTTTTCCTCTGTATAACTGTTAGGTTCAGTTTTATTTTTTCTTTTTTGCTTCAAGTTAGATTTTATTCCTCTTTTATGTATTTATGGATATAAGCATGGAAATAATTCATTCTTATAAATACATCAGTGTGAATGGAAGAACAGTTTTTCTGTTTTATTTTTACATTTTATTTTTAAAATTTTTGAAATTTAATTTTATTTATTCTTTTTATACATTAGGTTATTATTAGTTATCTATTTTATGCATAGACATGTATACAGGTCAATCCCAATCTCCCAACTCATCCCACCACCACCACACCGTGGCTTCCCCCACTTTGTGTCCATACGTTTGTTCTATACCTCTGTGTCTCTATTTCTGCCCTGCAAACCAGTTCATCTGTAGCATTTTTCTAGGTTCCACATATAGGCATTAATATACAATATTTGTTTTTCTCTTTCTGACTTACTTCACTCTGTATGACAGTCTCTAGATCCATCAACTTCTCTACAAATGACCCAGTTTCATTCCTTTTTATGGCTGAGTAATATTCCATTTTATATATGTACCACATCTTTATCCATTCGTCTGTCTGTGGGCATTTAGGTTGCTTCCATTACCTGGCTATTGTAAATAGTGCTGCAATGAACATTGTGGTGAATGTGTCTCTGTGATTTATGGTTTTCTCTGGGTATATGCCCAGAAGTGGGATTGCTGGATCCTATGGTAATTCTCTTTTTAGTTTTTTAAAGGAACCTCCATACTGTTCTCCATAGTGACTGTATCAATTTACATTCCCACCAATAGCGGAAGAGGGTTCCTTTTGTCCACACCCTCCCCAGAATTTGTTGTTTGTAGATTATCTGATGATGCCGATTCTAACAGGTGTGAGGTCTTACCTCATTGTAGTTTTGATTTGCATTTCTCTAATAATTAGTGATGTTGAGCAGCTTTTCATGTGCGTCTTGGCCATCTCTGTGTCTTCTTTGAAGAAACGTCTATTTAGATCTTCTGCCCATTTTTGTATTGGGTTGTTTGTTGTATTAATATTAAGCTGCATGAGCTGTTCATATATATTGGAGATTAAAGCTTTGTCCATTGATTCGTTTGTGAAAGTTTTCGCCCATTCTGAGGGTTGCCTTTTTCCATTCCCGTTTTTTTAACAAAGAAGGAATGAAATCAAAAGAAGCAGAACACTAATGTGCGTGAAATACGCCTCTTGAAACTGTCGTTTTGAAATATGGACGTCTTTTGAATTTTTTGGTCGATAAATGACCCCAGGATTGGTTTTCAGGGCAGGGGTCATTTACAGGCCTGTAATGATTTGGAATATCCACTGACCATTAGCGCTGGGATTAAAGCTGCTGTTGTGTGAAACGGCCACAAGGTGGCAGCAGTTCTCCCTTACCAAATCTGGTTACTAGGGCAGCAGAGCCTCAATGGAAGTCGCGTTCTAGATTGGAATGTAGAACGGAATGTACCAGGAGAAAGCCCCTCAAGTTTTTCTCACTAATTCTTGTTCGTGTTTTTAATTTAATTTTTTATTTTTTATTACAGCAAGTTTGAGTACAACGTTTAGCTTGTTGTAGATGTGCAAGAGGTGGTTCTTTTACACATATACATATGTCTGTTCTTCCTGGGATCCTTTTCCCATGTTCGTTATGACAGAATGTTGAGTAGTCTTCTCTTGGTACTCCGTAGGTCTTTGGTGATTATATACGTCTACTGGGTTTGTATATGTCTGTTAACCCCAATATCATAATGAATTCAATCCTCACACCTTTCCTTTGGTGAACCATAAGTTTGTTTAATGAATCTGTGATTGCCCTTCTCCGTGGAAATATCTGCCCTGGTATCAATTTATAGGTAACACCTATAAGTGATATGATATGATATGTGTCTTTCACTTTCTGACTTACTCCAAGTCACGTGATTACCTCTAGACTCATCTACGGTGCTGCAAATGGCATTGTGTGCTTCTTTTCCTTGGCGAATATTCTGTCTTAGCGAGGTCCATTTTCTGCAATGTGATTCCCCGAGGGCTGAGGATTAGCTGACCTGGGCAGCCTGACCCTGCCGGCAAGCCCTCCCCAGGTGTGCCTGGGTTGAGGTCAATATAAACAGCACTCCAGGCAGCAATAGCCCCTACAGCTGTGCCTGACTCCATATTCTCTGCCCCGTCAGCAGTCTCGGGGCTGTGCTGGTGGGAGGGTGTGAGGGTCCACGGCTTTGTGGGTGGCCCGGTGTGAGTGGGGCTCTGCTGGACTTTCTGCAGGAGTTGCCAGGCTGCCACCTGTAAAGAAGAGGATGTGTCACACATAACTTCCACTGGAATATCTCTCCGGGCTGAGGTGAGGAAGGAAAAAAAGGAGTGGGGGCCGGGACAGGAGGGGTATCTCAGGCAGGGCAATGGAAAGCTTCCAGAAGAGCGCCCGTGGCCAGGACCATCCTGGCTGACCTGCAAGCACCATGGTGGTCTGCGTGCTGTCGCTGGTGTGGCTCCACGGCCCTTCCTCTAGGCTTTCAAGCCCTTGTACATATTCAGGTGTTTCACCTGGGAAGGGTGGGAACAGTTCAGCAGCAGCTGGCCTGGGGCTCAGCTCACGTTTACTCACAGAGGCCTCGGCACGGTCCCCCAGCTTTGCAATAAGGACGCTCCTTGCGTGGGCGGGCGGGGCTGCTGGCTCTATGGGAGATGATTCCCCACCTCTGACCAATTTCAGAATTGTTTACCACTGGAGCAAGTGCCTTGGTAGTGTTTTCCTCTGTATAACTGTTAGGTTCAGTTTTATTTTTTCTTTTTCGGTTCAAGTTAGATTTTATTCCTCTTTTATGTATTTATGGATATAAGCATGGAAATAATTCATTCTTATAAATACATCAGTGTGAATGGAAGAACATTTTTTCTGTTTTATTTTTACATTTTATTTTTAAAATTTTTGAAATTTAATTTTATTTATTTTTTTTATACAGTAGGTTATTATTAGTTATCTATTTTATGCATAGACATGTATACAGGTCAATCCCAATCTCCCAACTCATCCCACCACCACCACCCCATGGCTTCCACCACTTTGTGTCCATACGTTTGTTCTCTACCTCTGTGTCTCTATTTCTGCCCTGCAAACCAGTTCATCTGTAGCATTTTTCTAGGATCCACATATAGGCATTAATATACAATATTTGTTTTTCTCTTTCTGACTTACTTCACTCTGTATGACAGTCTCTAGATCCATCAACTTCTCTACAAAAGACCCAGTTTCATTCCTTTTTATGGCTGAGTAATATTCCATTTTATATATGTACCACATCTTTATCCATTCGTCTGTCTGTGGGCATTTAGGTTGCTTCCATTACCTGGCTATTGTAAATAGTGCTGCAATGAACATTGTGGTGAATGTGTCTCTGTGATTTATGGTTTTCTCTGGGTATATGCCCAGAAGTGGGATTGCTGGATCCTATGGTAATTCTCTTTTTAGTTTTTTAAAGGAACCTCCATACTGTTCTCCATAGTGACTGTATCAATTTACATTCCCACCAATAGCGGAAGAGGGTTCTTTTTGTCCACACCCTCCCCAGAATTTGTTGTTTGTAGATTATCTGATGATGCCGATTCTAACAGGTGTGAGGTCTTACCTCATTGTAGTTTTGATTTGCATTTCTCTAATAATTAGTGATGTTGAGCAGCTTTTCATGTGTGTCTTGGCCATCTCTGTGTCTTCTTTGAAGAAACGTCTATTTAGATCTTCTGCCCATTTTTGTATTGGGTTGTTTGTTGTATTAATATTAAGCTGCATGAGCTGTTCATATATATTGGAGATTAAACCTTTGTCCATTGATTCGTTTGTGAAAGTTTTCGCCCATTCTGAGGGTTGCCTTTTTCCATTCCCGTTTTTTTAACAAAGAAGGAATGAAATCAAAAGAAGCAGAACACTAATGTGCGTGAAATATGCCTCTTGAAACTGTCGTTTTGAAATATGGACGTCTTTTGAATTTTTTGGTCGATAAATGACCCCAGGATTGGTTTTCAGGGCAGGGGTCATTTACAGGCCTGTAATGATTTGGAATATCCACTGACCATTAGCGCTGGGATTAAAGCTGCTGTTGTGTGAAACGGCCACAAGGTGGCAGCAGTTCTCCCTTACCAAATCTGGTTACTAGGGCAGCAGAGCCTCAATGGAAGTCGCGTTCTAGATTGGAATGTAGAACGGAATGTACCAGGAGAAAGCCCCTCAAGTTTTTCTCACTAATTCTTGTTCGTGTTTTTAATTTAATTTTTTATTTTTTATTACAGCAAGTTTGAGTACAACGTTTAGCTTGTTGTAGGTGTGCAAGAGGTGGTTCTTTTACACATATACATATGTCTGTTCTTCCTGGGATCCTTTTCCCATGTTCGTTATGACAGAATGTTGAGTAGTCTTCTCTTGGTACTCCGTAGGTCTTTGGTGATTATATACGTCTACTGTGTTTGTATATGTCTGTTAACCCCAATATCATAATGAATTCAATCCTCACACCTTTCCTTTGGTGAACCATAAGTTTGTTTAATGAATCTGTGATTGCCCTTCTCCGTGGAAATATCTGCCCTGGTATCAATTTATAGGTAACACCTATAAGTGATATGATATGATATGTGTCTTTCACTTTCTGACTTACTCCAAGTCACGTGATTACCTCTAGACTCATCTACGGTGCTGCAAATGGCATTGTGTGCTTCTTTTCCTTGGCGAATATTCTGTCTTAGCGAGGACCATTTTCTGCAATGTGATTCCCCGAGGGCTGAGGATTAGCTGACCAGGGCAGCCTGACCCTGCCGGCAAGCCCTCCCCAGGTGTGCCTGGGTTGAGGTCAATATAAACAGCACTCCAGGCAGCAATAGCCCCTGCAGCTGTGCCTGACTCCATATTCTCTGCCCCGTCAGCAGTCTCGGGGCTGTGCTGGTGGGAGGGTGTGAGGGTCCACGGCTTTGTGGGTGGCCCGGTGTGAGTGGGGCTCTGCTGGACTTTCTGCAGGAGTTGCCAGGCTGCCACCTGTAAAGAAGAGGATGTGTCACCCATAACTTCCACTGGAATATCTCTCCGGGCTGAGGTGAGGAAGGAAAAAAAGGAGTGGGGGCCGGGACAGGAGGGGTATCTCAGGCAGGGCAATGGAAAGCTTCCAGAAGAGCGCCCGTGGCCAGGACCATCCTGGCTGACCTGCAGGCACCAAGGTGGCCTGCGTGCTGTCGCTGGTGTGGCTCCACGGCCCTTCCTCTAGGCTTTCAAGCCCTTGTACATATTCAGGTGTTTCACCTGGGAAGGGTGGGAACAGTTCACCAGCAGCTGGCCTGGGGCTCAGCTCACGTTTACTCACAGAGGCCTCGGCACGGTCCCCCAGCTTTGCAATAAGGACGCTCCTTGCGTGGGTGGGTGGGGCTGCTGGCTCTATGGGAGATGATTCCCCACCTCTGACCAATTTCAGAATTGTTTACCACTGGAGCAAGTGCCTTGGTAGTGTTTTCCTCTGTATAACTGTTAGGTTCAGTTTTATTTTTTCTTTTTTGCTTCAAGTTAGATTTTATTCCTCTTTTATGTATTTATGGATATAAGCATGGAAATAATTCATTCTTATAAATACATCAGTGTGAATGGAAGAACAGTTTTTCTGTTTTATTTTTACATTTTATTTTTAAAATTTTTGAAATTTAATTTTATTTATTCTTTTTATACATTAGGTTATTATTAGTTATCTATTTTATGCATAGACATGTATACAGGTCAATCCCAATCTCCCAACTCATCCCACCACCACCACACCGTGGCTTCCCCCACTTTGTGTCCATACGTTTGTTCTATACCTCTGTGTCTCTATTTCTGCCCTGCAAACCAGTTCATCTGTAGCATTTTTCTAGGTTCCACATATAGGCATTAATATACAATATTTGTTTTTCTCTTTCTGACTTACTTCACTCTGTATGACAGTCTCTAGATCCATCAACTTCTCTACAAATGACCCAGTTTCATTCCTTTTTATGGCTGAGTAATATTCCATTTTATATATGTACCACATCTTTATCCATTCGTCTGTCTGTGGGCATTTAGGTTGCTTCCATTACCTGGCTATTGTAAATAGTGCTGCAATGAACATTGTGGTGAATGTGTCTCTGTGATTTATGGTTTTCTCTGGGTATATGCCCAGAAGTGGGATTGCTGGATCCTATGGTAATTCTCTTTTTAGTTTTTTAAAGGAACCTCCATACTGTTCTCCATAGTGACTGTATCAATTTACATTCCCACCAATAGCGGAAGAGGGTTCCTTTTGTCCACACCCTCCCCAGAATTTGTTGTTTGTAGATTATCTGATGATGCCGATTCTAACAGGTGTGAGGTCTTACCTCATTGTAGTTTTGATTTGCATTTCTCTAATAATTAGTGATGTTGAGCAGCTTTTCATGTGCGTCTTGGCCATCTCTGTGTCTTCTTTGAAGAAACGTCTATTTAGATCTTCTGCCCATTTTTGTATTGGGTTGTTTGTTGTATTAATATTAAGCTGCATGAGCTGTTCATATATATTGGAGATTAAAGCTTTGTCCATTGATTCGTTTGTGAAAGTTTTCGCCCATTCTGAGGGTTGCCTTTTTCCATTCCCGTTTTTTTAACAAAGAAGGAATGAAATCAAAAGAAGCAGAACACTAATGTGCGTGAAATACGCCTCTTGAAACTGTCGTTTTGAAATATGGACGTCTTTTGAATTTTTTGGTCGATAAATGACCCCAGGATTGGTTTTCAGGGCAGGGGTCATTTACAGGCCTGTAATGATTTGGAATATCCACTGACCATTAGCGCTGGGATTAAAGCTGCTGTTGTGTGAAACGGCCACAAGGTGGCAGCAGTTCTCCCTTACCAAATCTGGTTACTAGGGCAGCAGAGCCTCAATGGAAGTCGCGTTCTAGATTGGAATGTAGAACGGAATGTACCAGGAGAAAGCCCCTCAAGTTTTTCTCACTAATTCTTGTTCGTGTTTTTAATTTAATTTTTTATTTTTTATTACAGCAAGTTTGAGTACAACGTTTAGCTTGTTGTAGATGTGCAAGAGGTGGTTCTTTTACACATATACATATGTCTGTTCTTCCTGGGATCCTTTTCCCATGTTCGTTATGACAGAATGTTGAGTAGTCTTCTCTTGGTACTCCGTAGGTCTTTGGTGATTATATACGTCTACTGGGTTTGTATATGTCTGTTAACCCCAATATCATAATGAATTCAATCCTCACACCTTTCCTTTGGTGAACCATAAGTTTGTTTAATGAATCTGTGATTGCCCTTCTCCGTGGAAATATCTGCCCTGGTATCAATTTATAGGTAACACCTATAAGTGATATGATATGATATGTGTCTTTCACTTTCTGACTTACTCCAAGTCACGTGATTACCTCTAGACTCATCTACGGTGCTGCAAATGGCATTGTGTGCTTCTTTTCCTTGGCGAATATTCTGTCTTAGCGACGTCCATTTTCTGCAATGTGATTCCCCGAGGGCTGAGGATTAGCTGACCTGGGCAGCCTGACCCTGCCGGCAAGCCCTCCCCAGGTGTGCCTGGGTTGAGGTCAATATAAACAGCACTCCAGGCAGCAATAGCCCCTGCAGCTGTGCCTGACTCCATATTCTCTGCCCCGTCAGCAGTCTCGGGGCTGTGCTGGTGGGAGGGTGTGAGGGTCCACGGCTTTGTGGGTGGCCCGGTGTGAGTGGGGCTCTGCTGGACTTTCTGCAGGAGTTGCCAGGCTGCCACCTGTAAAGAAGAGGATGTGTCACCCATAACTTCCACTGGAATATCTCTCCGGGCTGAGGTGAGGAAGGAAAAAAAGGAGTGGGGGCCGGGACAGGAGGGGTATCTCAGGCAGGGCAATGGAAAGCTTCCAGAAGAGCGCCCGTGGCCAGGACCATCCTGGCTGACCTGCAGGCACCAAGGTGGCCTGCGTGCTGTCGCTGGTGTGGCTCCACGGCCCTTCCTCTAGGCTTTCAAGCCCTTGTACATATTCAGGTGTTTCACCTGGGAAGGGTGGGAACAGTTCACCAGCAGCTGGCCTGGGGCTCAGCTCACGTTCACTCACAGAGGCCTGGGCACGGTCCCCCAGCTTTGCAATAAGGACGCTCCTTGCGTGGGCGGGCGGGGCTGCTGGCTCTATGGGAGATGATTCCCCACCTCTGACCAATTTCAGAATTGTTTACCACTGGAGCAAGTGCCTTGGTAGTGTTTTCCTCTGTATAACTGTTAGGTTCAGTTTTATTTTTTCTTTTTTGCTTCAAGTTAGATTTTATTCCTCTTTTATGTATTTATGGATATAAGCATGGAAATAATTCATTCTTATAAATACATCAGTGTGAATGGAAGAACATTTTTTCTGTTTTATTTTTACATTTTATTTTTAAAATTTTTGAAATTTAATTTTATTTATTCTTTTTATACAGTAGGTTATTATTAGTTATCTATTTTATGCATAGACATGTATACAGGTCAATCCCAATCTCCCAACTCATCCCACCACCACCACCCCATGGCTTCCCCCACTTTGTGTCCATACGTTTGTTCTCTACCTCTGTGTCTCTATTTCTGCCCTGCAAACCAGTTCATCTGTAGCATTTTTCTAGGTTCCACATATAGGCATTAATATACAATATTTGTTTTTCTCTTTCTGACTTACTTCACTCTGTATGACAGTCTCTTGATCCATCAACTTCTCTACAAATGACCCAGTTTCATTCCTTTTTATGGCTGAGTAATATTCCATTTTATATATGTACCACATCTTTATCCATTCGTCTGTCTGTGGGCATTTAGGTTGCTTCCATTACCTGGCTATTGTAAATAGTGCTGCAATGAACATTGTGGTGAATGTGTCTCTGTGATTTATGGTTTTCTCTGGGTATATGCCCAGAAGTGGGATTGCTGGATCCTATGGTAATTCTCTTTTTAGTTTTTTAAAGGAACCTCCATACTGTTCTCCGTAGTGACTGTATCAATTTACATTCCCACCAATAGCGGAAGAGGGTTCCTTTTGTCCACACCCTCCCCAGAATTTGTTGTTTGTCGATTATCTGATGATGCCGATTCTAACAGGTGTGAGGTCTTACCTCATTGTAGTTTTGATTTGCATTTCTCTAATAATTAGTGATGTTGAGCAGCTTTTCATGTGCGTCTTGGCCATCTCTGTGTCTTCTTTGAAGAAACGTCTATTTAGATCTTCTGCCCATTTTTGTATTGGGTTGTTTGTTGTATTAATATTAAGCTGCATGAGCTGTTCATATATATTGGAGATTAAACCTTTGTCCATTGATTCGTTTGTGAAAGTTTTCGCCCATTCTGAGGGTTGCCTTTTTCCATTCCCGTTTTTTTAACAAAGAAGGAATGAAATCAAAAGAAGCAGAACACTAATGTGCGTGAAATATGCCTCTTGAAACTGTCGTTTTGAAATATGGACGTCTTTTGAATTTTTTGGTCGATAAATGACCCCAGGATTGGTTTTCAGGGCAGGGGTCATTTACAGGCCTGTAATGATTTGGAATATCCACTGACCATTAGCGCTGGGATTAAAGCTGCTGTTGTGTGAAACGGCCACAAGGTGGCAGCAGTTCTCCCTTACCAAATCTGGTTACTAGGGCAGCAGAGCTTCAATGGAAGTCGCGTTCTAGATTGGAATGTAGAACGGAATGTACCAGGAGAAAGCCCCTCAAGTTTTTCTCACTAATTCTTGTTCGTGTTTTTAATTTAATTTTTTATTTTTTATTACAGCAAGTTTGAGTACAACGTTTAGCTTGTTGTAGATGTGCAAGAGGTGGTTCTTTTACACATATACATATGTCTGTTCTTCCTGGGATCCTTTTCCCATGTTCGTTATGACAGAATGTTGAGTAGTCTTCTCTTGGTACTCCGTAGGTCTTTGGTGATTATATACGTCTACTGTGTTTGTATATGTCTGTTAACCCCAATATCCTAATGAATTCAATCCTCACACCTTTCCTTTGGTGAACCATAAGTTTGTTTAATGAATCTGTGATTGCCCTTCTCCGTGGAAATATCTGCCCTGGTATCAATTTATAGGTAACACCTATAAGTGATATGATATGATATGTGTCTTTCACTTTCTGACTTACTCCAAGTCACGTGATTACCTCTAGACTCATCTACGGTGCTGCAAATGGCATTGTGTGCTTCTTTTCCTTGGCGAATATTCTGTCTTAGCGACGTCCATTTTCTGCAATGTGATTCCCCGAGGGCTGAGGATTAGCTGACCTGGGCAGCCTGACCCTGCCGGCAAGCCCTCCCCAGGTGTGCCTGGGTTGAGGTCAATATAAACAGCACTCCAGGCAGCAATAGCCCCTGCAGCTGTGCCTGACTCCATATTCTCTGCCCCGTCAGCAGTCTCGGGGCTGTGCTGGTGGGAGGGTGTGAGGGTCCACGGCTTTGTGGGTGGCCCGGTGTGAGTGGGGCTCTGCTGGACTTTCTGCAGGAGTTGCCAGGCTGCCACCTGTAAAGAAGAGGATGTGTCACCCATAACTTCCACTGGAATATCTCTCCGGGCTGAGGTGAGGAAGGAAAAAAAGGAGTGGGGGCCGGGACAGGAGGGGTATCTCAGGCAGGGCAATGGAAAGCTTCCAGAAGAGCGCCCGTGGCCAGGACCATCCTGGCTGACCTGCAGGCACCAAGGTGGCCTGCGTGCTGTCGCTGGTGTGGCTCCACGGCCCTTCCTCTAGGCTTTCAAGCCCTTGTACATATTCAGGTGTTTCACCTGGGAAGGGTGGGAACAGTTCAGCAGCAGCTGGCCTGGGGCTCAGCTCACGTTTACTCACAGAGGCCTCGGCACGGTCCCCCAGCTTTGCAATAAGGACGCTCCTTGCGTGGGCGGGCGGGGCTGCTGGCTCTATGGGAGATGATTCCCCACCTCTGACCAATTTCAGAATTGTTTACCACTGGAGCAAGTGCCTTGGTAGTGTTTTCCTCTGTATAACTGTTAGGTTCAGTTTTATTTTTTCTTTTTTGCTTCAAGTTAGATTTTATTCCTCTTTTATGTATTTATGGATATAAGCATGGAAATAATTCATTCTTATAAATACATCAGTGTGAATGGAAGAACATTTTTTCTGTTTTATTTTTACATTTTATTTTTAAAATTTTTGAAATTTAATTTTATTTATTCTTTTTATACAGTAGGTTATTATTAGTTATCTATTTTATGCATAGACATGTATACAGGTCAATCCCAATCTCCCAACTCATCCCACCACCACCACCCCATGGCTTCCCCCACTTTGTGTCCATACGTTTGTTCTCTACCTCTGTGTCTCTATTTCTGCCCTGCAAACCAGTTCATCTGTAGCATTTTTCTAGGTTCCACATATAGGCATTAATATACAATATTTGTTTTTCTCTTTCTGACTTACTTCACTCTGTATGACAGTCTCTTGATCCATCAACTTCTCTACAAATGACCCAGTTTCATTCCTTTTTATGGCTGAGTAATATTCCATTTTATATATGTACCACATCTTTATCCATTCGTCTGTCTGTGGGCATTTAGGTTGCTTCCATTACCTGGCTATTGTAAATAGTGCTGCAATGAACATTGTGGTGAATGTGTCTCTGTGATTTATGGTTTTCTCTGGGTATATGCCCAGAAGTGGGATTGCTGGATCCTATGGTAATTCTCTTTTTAGTTTTTTAAAGGAACCTCCATACTGTTCTCCATAGTGACTGTATCCATTTACATTCCCACCAATAGCGGAAGAGGGTTCCTTTTGTCCACACCCTCCCCAGAATTTGTTGTTTGTAGATTATCTGATGATGCCGATTCTAACAGGTGTGAGGTCTTACCTCATTGTAGTTTTGATTTGTATTTCTCTAATAATTAGTGATGTTGAGCAGCTTTTCATGTGCGTCTTGGCCATCTGTGTGTCTTCTTTGAAGAAACGTCTATTTAGATCTTCTGCCCATTTTTGTATTGGGTTGTTTGTTGTATTAATATTAAGCTGCATGAGCTCTTCATATATATTGGAGATTAAACCTTTGTCCATTGATTCGTTTGTGAAAGTTTTCGCCCATTCTGAGGGTTGCCTTTTTCCATTCCCGTTTTTTTAACAAAGAAGGAATGAAATCAAAAGAAGCAGAACACTAATGTGCGTGAAATATGCCTCTTGAAACACTCGTTTTGAAATATGGACGTCTTTTGAATTTTTTGGTCGATAAATGACCCCAGGATTGGTTTTCAGGGCAGGGGTCATTTACAGGCCTGTAATGATTTGGAATATCCACTGACCATTAGCGCTGGGATTAAAGCTGCTGTTGTGTGAAACGGCCACAAGGTGGCAGCAGTTCTCCCTTACCAAATCTGGTTACTAGGGCAGCAGAGCCTCAATGGAAGTCGCGTTCTAGATTGGAATGTAGAACGGAATGTACCAGGAGAAAGCCCCTCAAGTTTTTCTCACTAATTCTTGTTCGTGTTTTTAATTTAATTTTTTATTTTTTATTACAGCAAGTTTGAGTACAACGTTTAGCTTGTTGTAGGTGTGCAAGAGGTGGTTATTTTACACATATACATATGTCTGTTCTTCCTGGGATCCTTTTCCCATGTTGGTTATGACAGAATGTTGAGTAGTCTTCTCTTGGTACTCCGTAGGTCTTTGGTGATTATATACGTCTACTGTGTTTGTATATGTCTGTTAACCCCAATATCATAATGAATTCAATCCTCACACCTTTCCTTTGGTGAACCATAAGTTTGTTTAATGAATCTGTGATTGCCCTTCTCCGTGGAAATATCTGCCCTGGTATCAATTTATAGGTAACACCTATAAGTGATATGATATGATATGTGTCTTTCACTTTCTGACTTACTCCAAGTCACGTGATTACCTCTAGACTCATCTACGGTGCTGCAAATGGCATTGTGTGCTTCTTTTCCTTGGCGAATATTCTGTCTTAGCGAGGTCCATTTTCTGCAATGTGATTCCCCGAGGGCTGAGGATTAGCTGACCTAGGCAGCCTGACCCTGCCGGCAAGCCCTCCCCAGGTGTGCCTGGGTTGAGGTCAATATAAACAGCACTCCAGGCAGCAATAGCCCCTGCAGCTGTGCCTGACTCCATATTCTCTGCCCCGTCAGCAGTCTCGGGGCTGTGCTGGTGGGAGGGTGTGAGGGTCCACGGCTTTGTGGGTGGCCCGGTGTGAGTGGGGCTCTGCTGGACTTTCTGCAGGAGTTGCCAGGCTGCCACCTGTAAAGAAGAGGATGTGTCACCCATAACTTCCACTGGAGTATCTCTCCGGGCTGAGGTGAGGAAGGAAAAAAAGGAGTGGGGGCCGGGACAGGAGGGGTATCTCAGGCAGGGCATTGGAAAGCTTCCAGAAGAGCGCCCGTGGCCAGGACCATCCTGGCTGACCTGCAAGCACCATGGTGGTCTGCGTGCTGTCGCTGGTGTGGCTCCACGGCCCTTCCTCTAGGCTTTCAAGCCCTTGTACATATTCAGGTGTTTCACCTGGGAAGGGTGGGAACAGTTCAGCAGCAGCTGGCCTGGGGCTCAGCTCACGTTTACTCACAGAGGCCTCGGCACGGTCCCCCAGCTTTGCAATAAGGACGCTCCTTGCGTGGGCGGGCGGGGCTGCTGGCTCTATGGGAGATGATTCCCCACCTCTGACCAATTTCAGAATTGTTTACCACTGGAGCAAGTGCCTTGGTAGTGTTTTCCTCTGTATAACTGTTAGGTTCAGTTTTATTTTTTCTTTTTCAGTTCAAGTTAGATTTTATTCCTCTTTTATGTATTTATGGATATAAGCATGGAAATAATTCATTCTTATAAATACATCAGTGTGAATGGAAGAACCTTTTTTCTGTTTTATTTTTACATTTTATTTTTAAAAATTTTGAAATTTAATTTAATTTATTTTTTATACAGTAGGTTATTATTAGTTATCTATTTTATGCATAGACATGTATACTGGTCAATCACAATCTCCCAACTCATCCCACCACCACCAACCCATGGCTTCCCCAACTTTGTGTCCAAACGTTTGTTCTCTGCATCTGTGTCTCTATTTCTGCCCTGAAAACCAGTTCATCTGTACCATTTTTCTAGGTTCCACATATAGGCATTAATATACAATATTTGTTTTTCTCTTTCTGACTTACTTCACTCTGTATGACAGTCTCTAGATCCATCAACTTCTCTACAAATGACCCAGTTTCATTCCTTTTTATGGCTGAGGAATATTCCATTTTATATATGTACCACATCTTTATCCATTCGTCTGTCTGTGGCCATTTAGGTTGCTTCCATTACCTGGCTATTGTAAATAGTGCTGCAATGAACATTGTGGTGAATGTGTCTCTGTGATTTATGGTTTTCCCTGGGTAAATGCCCAGAAGTGGGATTGCTGGATCCTATGGTCATTCTCTTTTTTGTTTTTTGAAAGGAACCTCCATACTGTTCTCCATAGTGACTGTATCAATTTACATTCCCACCAATAGCGGAAGAGGGTTCCTTTTGTCCACACCCTCCCCAGAATTTGTTGTTTGTAGATTATCTGATGATGCCGATTCTAACAGGTGTGAGGTCTTACCTCATTGTAGTTTTGATTTGCATTTCTCTAATAATTAGTGATGTTGAGCATCTTTTCATGTGCGTCTTGGCCATCTCTGTGTCTTCTTTGAAGAAACGTCTATTTAGATCTTCTGCCCATTTTTGTATTGGGTTGTTTGTTTTATTAATATTAAGCTGCATGAGCTGTTTATATATATTGGAGTTTAAACCTTTGTCCATTGATTCGTTTGTGAACGTTTTCGCCCATTCTGAGGGTTGCCTTTTTCCATTCCAGTTTTTTTAACAAAGAAAGAAAGAAAGCAAAAGAAGCAGAACACTAATGTGCGTGAAATATGCCTCTTGAAACTGTCGTTTTGAAATATGGACGTCTTTTGAATTTTTTGGTCGATATATGACCCCAGGATTTGTTTCAGGGCAGGTGTCATTTACAGGCATGTAATGATTAGGAATATCCACTGACCATTAGCGCTGGGATTAAAACTGCTGTTGTGTGAAACGGCCACAAGGTGGCAGCAGTTCTCCCTTACCAAATCTGGTTACTAGGGCAGCAGAGCCTCAATGGATGTCACGTTCTAGATTAGAATTTAGAACGGAATGTGCCAGGAGAAATCCCCTCAAGTTTGTCTCACTACTTCTTGTTCGTGTTTTTAATTTAATTTTTTATTTTTTATTACAGCAAGTTTGAGTACAACGTTTAGCTTGTTGTAGGTGTGCAAGAGGTGGTTCTTTCACACATATACATATGTCTGTTCTTCCTGGGATCCTTTTCCCATGTACGTTATCACAGAATGTTGAATAGTCTTCTCTTGGTACTCCGTAGGTCATTGGTGATTATATACGTCTACTGTGTTTGTATATGTCTGTTAACCCCAATATCGTAATGAATTCAATCCTCACACCTTTCCTTTGGTGAAACATAAGTTTGTTTATTGAATCTGTGATTGCCCTTCTCCGTGGAAATATCTGCCCTGGTATCAATTTATACGTAACACCTATAAGTGATATGATATGATATGTGAGTTTCACTTTCTGACTTACTCCAAGTCACGTGATTACGTCTAGACTCATCTACGGTGCTGCAAATGGCATTGTGTCCTTATTTTCCTTGGCGAATATTCTGTCTTAGCGAGGTCCATTTTCTGCAATGTGATTGCCTGAGGGCTGAGGATTAGCTGACATGGGCAGCCTGACCCTGCCGGCAAGCCCTCCCCAGGTGTGCCTGGGTTGAGGTCAATATAAACAGCACTCCAGGCAGCAATAGCCCCTGCAGCTGTGCCTGACTCCATATTCTCTGCCCCGTCAGCAGTCTCGGGGCTGTGCTGGTGGGAGGGTGTGAGGGTCCACGTCTTTGTGGGCGGCCCGGTGTGAGTGGGGCTCTGCTGGACTTTCTGCAGGAGTTGCCAGGCTGCCACCTGTAAAGAAGAGGATGTGTCACCCATAACTTCCACTGGAATATCTCTCCGGGCTGAGGTGAGGAAGGAAAAAAAGGAGTGGGGGCCGGGACAGGAGGGGTATCTCAGGCAGGGCAATGGAAAGTTTCCAGAAAAGCGCCCGTGGCCTGGACAATCCTGGCTGACCTGCAGGCACCAAGTTGGCCTGCGTGCTGTCGCTGGTGTGGCTCCACGGCCCTTCCTCTAGGCTTTCAAGCCCTTGTACATATTCAGGTGTTTCACCTGGGAAGGGTGGGAACAGTTCAGCAGCAGCTGGCCTGGGGCTCAGCTTACGTTTACTCACAGAGGCCTCGGCACGGTCCCATAGTTTTGCAATAAGGACGCTCCTTGCGTGGGCGGGCGGGGCTGCTGGCTGTATGGGGGATGATTCCCCACCTCTGACCAATTTCAGAATTGTTTACCACTGGAGCAAGTGCCTTGGTTGTGTTTCCCTCTGTATAACTGTTAGGTTCAGCTTTTTTTTTTCTTTTTTGGTTCAAGATAGATTTTATTCCTCTTTTATGTATTTATAGATATAAGCATGGAAATAATTCATTCTTATAAATACATCAGTGTGAATGGAAGAACCTTTTTTCGGTTTTATTTTTACATTTTATTTTAAAAATTTTGAAATTTAATTTAATTTATTTTTTATACAGTAGGTTATTATTAGTTATCTATTTTATGCATAGACATGTATACAGGTCAATGACAATCTCCCAACTCATCCCACCACCACCAACCCATGGCTTCCCCAACTTTGTGTCCATACGTTAATTCTCTACCTCTGTGTCTCTATTTCTACCCTGAAAACCAGTTCATCTGTACCATTTTTCTAGGTTCCACATATAGGCATTAATATACAATATTTGTTTTTCTCTTTCTGACTTACTTCACTCTGTATGACAGTCTCTAGATCCATCAACTTCTCTACAAATGACCCAGTTTCATTCCTTTTTATGGCTGAGGAATATTCCATTTTATATATGTACCACATCTTTATCCATTCTTCTGTCTGTGGCCATTTAGGTTGCTTCCATTACCTGGCTATTGTAAATAGTGCTGCAATGAACATTGTGGTGAATGTGTCTCTGTGATTTATGGTTTTCCCTGGGTAAATGCCCAGAAGTGGGATTGCTGGATCCTATGGTAATTCTCTTTTTAGTTTTTTAAAGGAACCTCCATACTGTTCTCCATAGTGACTGTATCAATTTACATTCCCACCAATAGCGGAAGAGGGTTCCTTTTGTCCACACCCTCCCCAGAATTTGTTGTTTGTAGATTATCTGATGATGCCGATTCTAACAGGTGTGAGGTCTTACCTCATTGTAGTTTTGATTTGCATTTCTCTAATAATTAGTGATGTTGAGCCGCTTTTCATGTGCGTCTTGGCCATCTCTGTGTCTTCTTTGAAGAAACGTCTATTTAGATCTTCTGCCCATTTTTGTTTTGGGTTGTTTGTTTTATTAATATTAAGCTGCATCAGCTGTTTATATATATTGGAGATTAAACCTTTGTCCATTGATTCGTATGTGAACGTTTTCACCCATTCTGAGGGATGCCTTTTTCCATTGCCGTTTTTTTAACAAAGAAAGAAAGAAAGCAAAAGAAGCAGAACACTAATGTGCATGAAATATGCCTCTTGAAACTGTCGTTTTGAAATATGGACGTCTTTGGAATTTTTTGGTCGATATATGACCCCAGGATTTGTTTTCAGGGCAGGTGTCATTTACAGGCCTGTAATGATTTGGAATATCCACTGACCATTAGCGCTGGGATTAAAGCTGCTGTTGTGTGAAACGGCCACAAGGTGGCAGCAGTTCTCCCTTACCAAATCTGGTTATTGGGCAGCAGAGCCTCAATGGAAGTCACGTTCTAGATTGGAATTTAGAACGGAATGTGCCAGGAGAAAGCCCCTCAAGTTTGTCTCACTACTTCTTGTTCGTGTTTTTAATTTAATTTTTTATTTTTTATTACAGCAAGTTTGAGTACAACGTTTAGCTTTTTGTAGGTGTGCAAGAGGTGGTTCTTTTACACATATACATATGTCTGTTCTTCCTGGGATCCTTTTCCCATGTACGTTATGACAGAATGTTGAGTAGTCTGCTCTTGGTACTCCGTAGGTCTTTGGTGATTATATATGTCTACTGTGTTTGTATATGTCTGTTAACCACAATATCGTAATGAATTCAATCCTCACACCTTTCCTTTGGTGAACCATACGTTTGTTTAATGAATCTGTGATTGCCCTTCTCCGTGGAAATATCTGCCCTGGTATCAATTTATAGGTAACACCTATAAGTGATATGATATGATATGTGTCTTTCACTTTCTGACTTACTCCAAGTCACGTGATTACCTCTAGACTCATCTATGGTGCTGCAAATGGCATTGTGTGCTTCTTTTCCTTGGCGAATATTCTGTCTTAGCGAGGTCCATTTTCTGCAATGTGATTCCCTGAGGGCTGAGGATTAGCTGACCTGGGCAGCCTGACTCTGCCGGCAAGCCCTCCCCAGGTGTGCCTGGTTTGAGGTCAATATAAACAGCACTCCAGGCAGCAATAGCCCCTGCAGCTGTGCCTGACTCCATATTCTCTGCCCCGTCAGCAGTTTCGGGGCTGTGCTGGTGGGAGGGTGTGAGGGTTCACGGCTTTGTGGGTGGCCCGGTGTGAGTGGGGCTCTGCTGGACTTTCTGCAGGAGTTGCCGGGCTGCCACCTGTAAAGAAGAGGATGTGTCACCCATAACTTCCACTGGAATATCTCTCCGGGCTGAGGTGAGGAAGGAAAAAAAGGAGTGGGGGCCGGGACAGGAGGGGTATCTCAGGCAGGGCAATGGAAAGCTTCCAGAAGAGCGCCCGTGGCCAGGACCATCCTGGCTGCCCTGCAGGCACCAAGGTGGCCGGCGTGCTGTCGCTGGTGTGGCTCCACGGCCCTTCCTCTAGGCTTTCAAGCCCTTGTACATATTCAGGTGTTTCACCTGGGAAGGGTGGGAACAGTTCAGCATCAGCTGGCCTGGGGCTCAGCTCACGTTTACTCACAGAGGCCTCGGCACGGTCCCCCAGCTTTGCAATAAGGACGCTCCTTGCGTGGGCGGGCGGGGCTGCTGGCTCTATGGGAGATGATTCACCACCTCTGACCAATTTCAGAATTGTTTACAACTGGAGCAAGTGCCTTGGTAGTGTTTTACTCTGTATAACTGTTAGGTTTAGTTTTTTTTTTTTCTTTTTTGGTTCAAGTTAGATTTTATTCCTCTTTTATGTATTTATGGATATAAGCATGGAAATAATTCATTCTTATAAATACATCAGTGTGAATGGAAGAACATTTTTTCTGTTTTATTTTTACATTTTATTTTTAAAATTTTTGAAATTTAATTTAATTTATTTTTTTATACAGTAGGTTATTATTAGTTATCTATTTTATGCATAGACATGTATACAGGTCAATCCCAATCTCCCAACTCATCCCACCACCACCACCCCATGGCTTCCCGCACTTTGTGTCCATACGTTTGTTCTCTACCTCTGTGTCTCTATTTCTGCCCTGCAAACCGGTTCATCTGTAGCATTTTTCTAGGTTCCACATATAGGCTATAATATACAATATTTGTTTTTCTCTTTCTGACTTACTTCACTCTGTATGACAGTCTCTAGATCCATCAACTTCTCTACAAATGACCCAGTTTCATTCCTTTTTATGGCTGAGTAATATCCATTTTATATATGTACCACATCTTTATCCATTCGTCTGTCTGTGGGCATTTAGGTTGCTTCCATTACCTGGCTCTTGTAAATAGTGCTGCAATGAACATTGTGGTGAATGTGTCTTTGTGATTTTTGGTTTTCTCTGGGTATATGCCCGGAAGTGGGATTGCTGGATCCTATTGTAATTCTGTTTTTAGTTTTTTAAAGGAACCTCCTTACTGTTCTCCATAGTGACTGTATCAATTTACATTCCCATCAAGAGTGGAAGAGGGTTCCTTTTGTCCACACCCTCCCCAGAATTTGTTGTTTGTAGATTATCTGATGATGCCGATTCTAACAGGTGTGAGGTCTTACCTCATTGTAGTTTTGATTTGCATTTCTCTAATAATTAGTGATGTTGAGCAGCTTTTCATGTGCGTCTTGGCCATCTCTGTGTCTTCTTTGAAGAAACGTCTATTTAGATCTTCTGCCCATTTTTGTATTGGGTTGTTTGTTTTATTAATATTAAGCTGCATGAGCTGTTTATATATATTGGAGATTAAACCTTTGTCCATTGATTCGTTTGTGAAAGTTTTCGCCCATTCTGAGGGTTGCCTTTTTCCATTCCCGTTTTTTTAACAAAGAAAGAAAGAAATCAAAAGAAGCAGAACACTAATGTGCGTGAAATATGCCTCTTGAAACTGTCGTTTTGAAATATGGACGTCTTTTGAATTTTTTGGTCGATATATGACCCCAGGATTTGTTTTCAGGGCAGGTGTCATTTACAGGCCTGAAATGATTTGGAATATCCACTGACCATTAGCGCTGGGATTAAAGCTGCTGTTGTGTGAAACGGCCACAAGGTGGCCGCAGTTCTCCCTTACCAAATCTGGTTACTAGGGCAGCAGAGCCGCAATGGAAGTCGCGTTCTAGATTGGAATTTAGAACGGAATGTGCCAGGAGAAAGCCCCTCAAGTTTGTCTCACTACTTCTTGTTCGTGTTTTTAATTTAATTTTTTTATTTTTTATTACAGCAAGTTTGAGTACAACGTTTAGCTTGTTGTAGGTGTGCAAGAGGTGGTTCTTTTACACATATACATATGTCTGTTCTTCCTGGGATCCTTTTTCCCATGTTGGTTATGACAGAATGTTGAGTAGTCTTCTCTTGGTACTCCGTAGGTCTTTGGTGATTATATACGTCTACTGTGTTTGTATATGTCTGTTAACCCCAATATCATAATGAATTCAATCCTCACACCTTTCCTTTGGTGAACCATAAGTTTGTTTAATGAATCTGTGATTGCCCTTCTCCGTGGAAATATCTGCCCGGGTATCAATTTATAGTTAACACCTATAACTGATATGATATGATATGTGTCTTTCACTTTCTGACTTACTCCAAGTCACGTGATTACCTCTAGACTCATCTACGGTGCTGCAAATGGCATTGTGTGCTTTTTTTCCTTGGCTAATATTCTGTCTTAGCGAGGTCCATTTTCTGCAATGTGATTCCCTGAGGGCTGAGGATTAGCTGACCTGGGCAGCCTGACCCTGCCGGCAAGCCCTCCCCAGGTGTGCCTTGGTGGACGTCAATATAAACAGCACTCCAGGCAGCAGTAGCCCCTGCAGCTGTGCCTGACTCCATATTCTCTGCCCCGTCAGCAGTCTCGGGGCTGTGCTGGTGGGAGGGTGCGAGGGTCCACGGCTTTGTGGGTGGCCCAGTGTTAGTGGGGCTCTGCTGGACTTTCTGCAGTAGTTGCCAGGCTGCCACCTGTAAAGAAGAGCATGTGTCACCCATAACTTCCACTGGAGTATCTCTCCGGGCTGAGGTGAGTAAGGAAAAAAAGGAGTGGGGGCCGGGACAGGAGGGGTATCTCAGGCAGGGCAATGGAAAGCTTCCAGAAGAGCGCCCGTGGCCAGGACCATCCTGGCTGACCTGCAGGCACCAAGTTGGCCTGCGTGCTTTCGCTGGTGTGGCTCCACGGCCCTTCCTCTAGGCTTTCAAGCCCTTGTACATATTCAGGTGTTTCACCTGGGAAGGGTGGGAACAGTTCAGCAGCAGCTGGCCTGGGGCTCAGCTCACGTTTACTCACAGAGGCCTCGGCACGGTCCCCCAGCTTTGCAATAAGGAAGCTCTTTGCGTGGGCGGGTGGGGCTGCTGGCTGTATGGGAGATGATTCCCCACCTCTGACCAATTTCAGAATTGTTTACCACTGGAGCAAGTGCCTTGGTAGTGTTTTCTTCTGTATAACTGTTAGGTTCAGTTTTTTTTTCTTTTTTGGTTCAAGTTAGATTTTATTCCTCTTTTATGTATTTATAGATATAAGCATGGAAATAATTCATTCTTATAAATACATCAGTGTGAATGGAAGAACATTTTTTCTGTTTTATTTTTACATTTTATTTTTAAATTTTTGAAATTTAATTTTATTTATTTTTTTATACACTAGGTTATTATTAGTTATCTATTTTATGCATAGACATGTATACAGGTCAATCGCAATCTGGCAACTCATCCCACCACCACCACCCCATGGCTTCCCCCACTTTGTGTCCATACGTTTGTTCTCTACCTCTGTGTCTCTATTTCTGCCCTGCAAACCAGTTCATCTGTAGCATTTTTCTAGGTTCCACATATAGGCATTAATATACAATATTTGTTTTTCTCTTTCTGACTTACTTCACTCTGTATGACAGTCTCTAGATCCATCAACTTCTCTACAAATGACCCAGTTTCATTCCTTTTTATGGCTGAGTAATATTCCATTTTATATATGTACCACATCTTTATCCATTCGTCTGTCTGTGGGCATTTAGCTTGCTTCCATTACCTGGCTATTGTAAATAGTGCTGCAATGAACATTGTGGTGAATGTGTCTCTGTGATTTATGGTTTTCTCTGGGTATATGCCCAGAAGTGGGATTGCTGGATCCTATGGTAATTCTCTTTTTAGATTTTTAAAGGAACCTCCATACTGTTCTCCATAGTGACTGTATCAATTTACATTCCCACCAATAGCGGAAGAGGGTTCCTTTTGTCCACACCCTCCCCAGAATTTGTTGTTTGTAGATTATCTGATGACGCCGATTCTAACAGGTGTGAGGTCTTACCTCATTATAGTTTTGATTTGCATTTCTCTAATAATTAGTGATGTTGAGCAGCTTTTCATGTGCGTCTTGGCCATCTCTGTGTCTTCTTTGAAGAAACGTCTATTTAGATCTTCTGCCCATTTTTGTATTGGGTTGTTTGTTGTATTAATATTAAGCTGCATGAGCTGTATATATATATTGGAGATTAAACCTTTGTCCATTGATTCGTTTGTGAACGTTTTCGCCCCTTCTGAGGGTTACCTTTTTCCATTCCCGTTTTTTTAACAAAGAAAGAAAGAAAGCAAAAGAATCAGAACACTAATGTGCGTGAAATATGCCTCTTGAAACTGTCGTTTTGAATTATGGACGTCTTTTGAATTTTTTGGTCGATATATGACCCCAGGATTTGTTTTCAGGGCAGGTGTCATTTACAGGCCTGTAATGATTTGGAATATCCACTGACCATTAGCGCTGGGATTAAAGCTGCTGTTGTGTGAAACGGCCACAAGGTGGCAGCAGTTCTCCCTTACCCAATCTGGTTACTAGGGCAGCAGAGCCTCAATGGAAGTCGCGTTCTAGATTGGAATTTAGAACAGAATGTGCCAGGAGAAAGCCCCTCAAGTTTGTCTCACTACTTCTTGTTCGTGTTTTTAATTTAATTTTTTATTTTTTATTACAGCAAGTTTGAGTACAACGTTTAGCTTGTTGTAGGTGTGCAAGAGGTGGATCTTTTACACATATACATATGTCTGTTCTTCCTGGGATCCTTTTCCCATATACGTTATGACAGAATGTTGAGTAGTCTTCTCTTGGTATTCTGTAGGTCTTTGGTGATTATATATGTCTACTGTGTTTGTATTTGTCTGTTAGCCCCAATATCGTAATGAATTCAATCCTCACACCTTTCCTTTGGTGAACCATAAGTTTGTTTAATGAATCTGTGATTGCCCTTCTCCGTGGAAATATCTGCCCTGGTATCAATTTATAGGTAACACCTATAAGTGATATGATATGTGTCTTTCACTTTCTGACTTACTCCAAGTCACGTGATTACCTCTAGACTCATCTACGGTGCTGCAAATGGCATTGTGTGCTTCTTTTCGTTGGCGTATATTCTGTCTTAGCGAGGTCCATTTTCTGCAATGTGATTCCCCGAGGGCTGAGGATTAGCTGACCTGGGCAGCCTGACCCTGCCGGCAAGCCCTCCCCAGGTGTGCCTGGTTTGAGGTCAATATAAACAGCACTCCAGGCAGCAATAGCCCCTGCAGCTGTGCCTGACTCCATATTCTCTGCCCCGTCAGCAGTCTCGGGGCTGTGCTGGTGGGAGGGTGTGAGGGTCCACGGCTTTGTGGGTGGCCCGGTGTGAGTGGGGCTCTGCTGGACTTTCTGCAGGAGTTGCCAGGCTGCCACCTGTAAAGAAGAGGATGTGTCACCCATAACTTCCACTGGAATATCTCTCCGGGCTGAGGTGAGGAAGGAAAAAAAGGAGTGGGGGCCGGGACAGGAGGGGTATCTCAGGCAGGGCAATGGAAAGCTTCCAGAAGAGCGCCCGTGGCCAGGACCATCCTGGCTGACCTGCAGGCACCAAGGTGGCCTGCGTGCTGTCGCTGGTGTGGCTCCACGGCCCTTCCTCTAGGCTTTCAAGCCCTTGTACATATTCAGGTGTTTCACCTGGGAAGGGTGGGAACAGTTCAGCAGCAGCTGGCCTGGGGCTCAGCTCACGTTTACTCACAGAGGCCTCGGCACGGTCCCCCAGCTTTGCAATAAGGACGCTCCTTGCGTGGGCGGGCGGGGCTGCTGGCTCTATGGGAGATGATTCCCCACCTCTGACCAATTTCAGAATTGTTTACCACTGGAGCAAGTGCCTTGGTAGTGTTTTCCTCTGTATAACTGTTAGGTTCAGTTTTATTTTTTCTTTTTTGGTTCAAGTTAGATTTTATTCCTCTTTTATGTATTTATGGATATAAGCATGGAAATAATTCATTCTTATAAATACATCAGTGTGAATGGAAGAACATTTTTTCTGTTTTATTTTTACATTTTATTTTTAAAATTTTTGAAATTTAATTTTATTTATTTTTTTTATACAGTAGGTTATTATTAGTTATCTATTTTATGCATAGACATGTATACAGGTCAATCCCAATCTCCCAACTCATCCCACCACCACCACCCCATGGCTTCCCCCACTTTGTGTCCATACGTTTGTTCTCTACCTCTGTGTCTCTATTTCTGCCCTGCAAACCAGTTCATCTGTAGCATTTTTCTAGGTTCCACATATAGGCATTAATATACAATATTTGTTTTTCTCTTTCTGACTTACTTCACTCTGTATGACAGTCTCTAGATCCATCAACTTCTCTACAAATGACCCAGTTTCATTCCTTTTTATGGCTGAGTAATATTCCATTTTATATATGTACCACATCTTTATCCATTCGTCTGTCTGTGGGCATTTAGGTTGCTTCCATTACCTGGCTATTGTAAATAGTGCTGCAATGAACATTGTGGTGAATGTGTCTCTGTGATTTATGGTTTTCTCTGGGTATATGCCCAGAAGTGGGATTGCAGGATCCTATGGTAATTCTCTTTTTAGTTTTTTAAAGGAACCTCCATACTGTTCTCCATAGTGACTGTATCAATTTACATTCCCACCAATAGCGGAAGAGGGTTCCTTTTGTCCACACCCTCCCCAGAATTTGTTGTTTGTAGATTATCTGATGATGCCGATTCTAACAGGTGTGAGGTCTTACCTCATTGTAGTTTTGATTTGCATTTCTCTAATAATTAGTGATGTTGAGCAGCTTTTCATGTGCGTCTTGGCCATCTCTGTGTCTTCTTTGAAGAAACGTCTATTTAGATCTTCTGCCCATTTTTGTATTGGGTTGTTTGTTGTATTAATATTAAGCTGCATGAGCTGTTCATATATATTGGAGATTAAAGCTTTGTCCATTGATTCGTTTGTGAAAGTTTTCGCCCATTCTGAGGGTTGCCTTTTTCCATTCCCGTTTTTTTAACAAAGAAGGAATGAAATCAAAAGAAGCAGAACACTAATGTGCGTGAAATATGCCTCTTGAAACTGTCGTTTTGAAATATGGACGTCTTTTGAATTTTTTGGTCGATAAATGACCCCAGGATTGGTTTTCAGGGCAGGGGTCATTTACAGGCCTGTAATGATTTGTAATATCCACTGACCATTAGCGCTGGGATTAAAGCTGCTGTTGTGTGAAACGGCCACAAGGTGGCAGCAGTTCTCCCTTACCAAATCTGGTTACTAGGGCAGCAGAGCCTCAATGGAAGTCGCGTTCTAGATTGGAATGTAGAACGGAATGTACCAGGAGAAAGCCCCTCAAGTTTTTCTCACTAATTCTTGTTCGTGTTTTTAATTTAATTTTTTATTTTTTATTACAGCAAGTTTGAGTACAACGTTTAGCTTGTTGTAGGTGTGCAAGAGGTGGTTCTTTTACACATATACATATGTCTGTTCTTCCTGGGATCCTTTTCCCATGTTCGTTATGACAGAATGTTGAGTAGTCTTCTCTTGGTACTCCGTAGGTCTTTGGTGATTATATACGTCTACTGGGTTTGTATATGTCTGTTAACCCCAATATCATAATGAATTCAATCCTCACACCTTTCCTTTGGTGAACCATAAGTTTGTTTAATGAATCTGTGATTGCCCTTCTCCGTGGAAATATCTGCCCTGGTATCAATTTATAGGTAACACCTATAGGTGATATGATATGATATGTGTCTTTCACTTTCTGACTTACTCCAAGTCACGTGATTACCTCTAGACTCATCTACGGTGCTGCAAATGGCATTGTGTGCTTCTTTTCCTTGGCGAATATTCTGTCTTAGCGACGTCCATTTTCTGCAATGTGATTCCCCGAGGGCTGAGGATTAGCTGACCTGGGCAGCCTGACCCTGCCGGCAAGCCCTCCCCAGGTGTGCCTGGGTTGAGGTCAATATAAACAGCACTCCAGGCAGCAATAGCCCCTGCAGCTGTGCCTGACTCCATATTCTCTGCCCCGTCAGCAGTCTCGGGGCTGTGCTGGTGGGAGGGTGTGAGGGTCCACGGCTTTGTGGGTGGCCCGGTGTGAGTGGGGATCTGCTGGACTTTCTGCAGGAGTTGCCAGGCTGCCACCTGTAAAGAAGAGGATGTGTCACCCATAACTTCCACTGGAGTATCTCTCCGGGCTGAGGTGAGGAAGGAAAAAAAGGAGTGGGGGCCGGGACAGGAGGGGTATCTCAGGCAGGGCAATGGAAAGCTTCCAGAAGAGCGCCCGTGGCCAGGACCATCCTGGCTGACCTGCAGGCACCAAGGTGGCCTGCGTGCTGTCGCTGGTGTGGCTCCACGGCCCTCCTCTAGGCTTTCAAGCCCTTGTACATATTCATGTGTTTCACCTGGGAAGGGTGGGAACAGTTCAGCAGCAGCTGGCCTGGGGCTCAGCTCACGTTTACTCACAGAGGCCTCGGCATGGTCCCCCAGCTTTGCAATAAGGACGCTCCTTGCGTGGGCGGGCGGGGCTGCTGGCTCTATGGGAGATGATTCCCCACCTCTGACCAATTTCAGAATTGTTTACCACTGGAGCAAGTGCCTTGGTAGTGTTTTCCTCTGTATAACTGTTAGGTTCAGTTTTATTTTTTCTTTTTTGGTTCAAGTTAGATTTTATTCCTCTTTTATGTATTTATGGATATAATCATGGAAATAATTCATTCTTATAAATACATCAGTGTGAATGGAAGAACATTTTTTCTGTTTTATTTTTACATTTTATTTTTAAAATTTTTGAAATTAAATTTTATTTATTTTTTTTATACAGTAGGTTATTATTAGTTATCTATTTTATGCATAGACATGTATACAGGTCAATCCCAATCTCCCAACTCATCCCACCACCACCACCCCATGGCTTCCCCCACTTTGTGTCCATACGTTTGTTCTCTACCTCTGTGTCTCTATTTCTGCCCTGCAAACCAGTTCATCTGTAGCATTTTTCTAGGTTCCACATATAGGCATTAATATACAATATTTGTTTTTCTCTTTCTGACTTACTTCACTCTGTATGACAGTCTCTTGATCCATCAACTTCTCTACAAATGACCCAGTTTCATTCCTTTTTATGGCTGAGTAATATTCCATTTTATATATGTACCACATCTTTATCCATTCGTCTGTCTGTGGGCATTTAGGTTGCTTCCATTACCTGGCTATTGTAAATAGTGCTGCAATGAACATTGTGGTGAATGTGTCTCTGTGATTTATGGTTTTCTCTGGGTATATGCCCAGAAGTGGGATTGCTGGATCCTATGGTAATTCTCTTTTTAGTTTTTTAAAGGAACCTCCATACTGTTCTCCATAGTGACTGTATCAATTTACATTCCCACCAATAGCGGAAGAGGGTTCCTTTTGTCCACACCCTCCCCAGAATTTGTTGTTTGTAGATTATCTGATGATGCCGATTCTAACAGGTGTGAGGTCTTACCTCATTGTAGTTTTGATTTGCATTTCTCTAATAATTAGTGATGTTGAGCAGCTTTTCATGTGCGTCTTGGCCATCTCTGTGTCTTCTTTGAAGAAACGTCTATTTAGATCTTCTGCCCATTTTTGTATTGGGTTGTTTGTTGTATTAATATTAAGCTGCATGAGCTGTTCATATATATTGGAGATTAAACCTTTGTCCATTGATTCGTTTGTGAAAGTTTTCGCCCATTCTGAGGGTTGCCTTTTTCCATTCCCGTTTTTTTAACAAAGAAGGAATGAAATCAAAAGAAGCAGAACACTAATGTGCGTGAAATATGCCTCTTGAAACTGTCGTTTTGAAATATGGACGTCTTTTGAATTTTTTGGTCGATAAATGACCCCAGGATTGGTTTTCAGGGCAGGGGTCATTTACAGGCCTGTAATGATTTGGAATATCCACTGACCATTAGCGCTGGGATTAAAGCTGCTGTTGTGTGAAACGGCCACAAGGTGGCAGCAGTTCTCCCTTACCAAATCTGGTTACTAGGGCAGCAGAGCCTCAATGGAAGTCGTGTTCTAGATTGGAATTTAGAATGGAATGTGCCAGGAGAAAGCCCCTCAAGTTTTTCTCACTAATTCTTCTTCGTGTTTTTAATTTAATTTTTTATTTTAGATTACAGCAAGTGTGATTACAATGTTTGGCTTGTGGTAGGTGTGGAAGATGTGCTTCTTTTACACATACACATATGTCTGTTCTTCCTGGGATCCTTTTCCCATGTACGTTATGACAGGATGTTGAGTCGTCTTCTCTTGGTATTCCATAGGTCTTTGGTGATTATATATGTCACCTGTGTTTGTATGTCTGTTAACCCCAATATCGTAATGAAACCAATCCTCACACCTTTCCATTGGTGAACCATAAGTTTGTTTAATGAATCTGTGATTGCCCTTCTCCGTGGAAATATCTGCCCTGGTATCAATTTATAGGTAACACCTATAAGTGATATGATATGATATGTGTCTTTCACTTTCTGACTTACTCCAAGTCACGTGATTACCTCTAGACTCATCTACGGTGCTGCAAATGGCATTGTGTCCTTTTATTCCTTGGCTTCTACTCTGCCTTAGCGAGGTCCATTTTCTGCAATGTGATTCCCCGAGGGCTGAGGATTAGCTGACCTGGGCAGCCTGACTCTGCCGGCAAGCCCTCCCCAGGTGTGCCTGGGTTGAGGTCAATATAAACAGCACTCCAGGCAGCAATAGCCCCTGCAGCTGTGCCTGACTCCATATTCTCTGCCCCGTCAGAAGTCTCGGGGCTGTGCTGGTGGGAGGCTGTGAGGGTCCACGGCTTTGTGGGTGGCCCGGTGTGAGTGGGGCTCTGCTGGACTTTCTGCAGGAGTTGCCAGGCTGCCACCTGTAAAGAAGAGGATGTGTCACCCATACCTTCCACTGGAATATCTCTCCGGGCTGAGGTGAGGAAGGAAAAAAAGGAGTGGGGGCCGGGACAGGAGGGGTATCTCAGGCAGGGCAATGGAAAGCTTCTAGAAGAGCGCCCGTGGCCAGGACCATCCTGGCTGGCCTGCAGGCACCAAGTTGGCCTGCGTGCTGCCGCTGGTGTGGCTCCACGGCCCTTCTTCTAGGCTTTCAAGCCCTTGTACATATTCAGGTGTTTCACCTGGGAAGGGTGGGAACAGTTCAGCAGCAGCTGGCCTGGGGCTCTGCTCACGTTTACTCACAGATGCCTCGGCACGGTCCCCCAGCTTTGCAATGAGGACGCTCCTTGCGTGGGGGGTGGGCTGCTGGCTGTATGGGAGATGATTCCCCACCTCTGACCAATTTCAGTATTGTTTACCACTGGAGCAAGTGCCTTGGTAGTGTTTTCCTCTGTATAACTGTTAGGTTCAGTGTTTTTTTTCTTTTTTGGTTCAAGTTAGGTTTTATTCCTCTTTTATGTATTTATAGATATAAGCATGGAAATAATTCATTCTTATAAATACATCAATGTGAATGGAAGACGTTTCTTCTATTTCTAAATTTTATTTTATAAAATTTTGAAATTTAATTTTATTTATTTTTTTATACAGCAGGTTATTATTAGTTATGTATTTTATGCATATACATGTATACAGGTCAATCCCAATCTCCCGACTCATCCCACCACCAACACCCCATGGCTTCCCACACTTGGTGTCCATACGTTTGTTCTCTACCTCTGTGTCTCTCTTTCTTCCCTGCAAACCAGTTCATCTGTACCATTTTTCTAGGTTCCACATATATGCATTAAAATAAAATATCTGTTTTTCTCTTTCTGACTTACTTCATTCTGTATGACAGTCTCTAGATCCATCGACGTCTCTACAAATGACCCAGTTTCATTCCTTCTTATGGCTGAGTAATATTCCATTTTATATATGTACCACATCTTTATCCATTCGTCTGTCTGTGGGTATTTAGGTTGCTTCCATTACCTGGCTATTGTAAATTGTGCTGCAATGAACATTGTGGTGAATGTGCCTTTTTGATTTATGGTTTTCTCTGGGTATATGCCCAGAAGTGGGATTGCCGGATCATATGGTAATTCTATTTCAAGTATTTTTAACGAAACTCCCTACTGTTGTCCATAGACACTGTATCAATTTACATTCCCACCAATAGTGGGAGAGGGTTCCTTTTGTCCACACCCTCCCCAGAGTTTGTTGGTTGTAGATTTTCTGATGATGCCGATTTTAACAGGTGTGAGGTGATCCCTCATTGTAGTTTTGATTTGCATTTCTCTAATAATTAGTGATGTTGAGCAGCTTTTCATGTGCGTCTTGGCCGTCTCTGTGTCTTCTTTGAAGAAACGTCTGTTTAGATCTTCTGCCCATTTTTGTATTGGGTTGTTTGTTGTTTTAATATTAAGCTGCATGAGCTCTTTATATATGTTGGAGATTAAACCTTTGTCCATTGATTCGTTTGCAAATATTTTCGCCCAATCTGAGGGATGCCTTTTTCCATTCCTGTTTTTTTAACAAAGAAAGAAAGAAAGAAAAAGAAGCAGAACACTAATGTGCGTAAAATATGCCTTTTGAAACGGTCGTTTTGAAATATGGGTGTCCTTTGAATTTTTTGGTCGATATGTGACCCCAGGATTTGTTTTCAGGGCAGGTGTCATTTACAGGTCTGCAATGATTTTGAATATCAACTGACCATGAGCGCTGGGATTAAAGCTGCTGTTGTGTGAAACGGCCACAAGGTGGCAGCAGTTCTCCCTTACCAAATCTGGTTACTAGGGCAACAGAGCCTCAATGGAAGTCGTGTTCTAGATTGGAATTTAGAATGGAATGTGCCAGGAGAAAGCCCCTCAAGTTGGTCTCACTACTTCTTCTTCATGTTTTTAATTTAATTTTTTATTTTTGATTACAGCAAGTGTGATTACAATGTTTGGCTTGTGGTAGGTGTGGAAGATGTGCTTCTTTTACACATACACATATGTCTGTTCTTCCTGGGATCCTTTTCCCATGTACGTTATGACAGGATGTTGAGTCGTCTTCTCTTGGTATTCCAAGGTCTTTGGTGATTATATATGTCACCTGTGTTTGTATGTCTGTTAACCCCAATATCGTAATGAAACCAATCCTCACACCTTTCCATTGGTGAACTATAAGTTTGTTTAATGCATCTGTGATTGTCCTTCTCCGTGGAAATATCTGCCCTGGTATCCGTTTTTAGGTAACACCTATAAGTGATATGATATGATATGTGTCTTTCACTTTCTGACTTACTACAAGTCACGTGATTACCTCTAGACACATCTACAGTGCTGCAAATGGCATTGTGTCCTTTTATTCCTTGGCTTCTACTCTGCCTTAGTGAGGTCCCTTTTCAACAGTGTGATTCCCTGAGGGCTGAGGATTAGCTGACCTGGGCAGCCTGAACCTGCCGGCCGGCCCTCCTCAGGTGTGCCTGGTTTGAGGTCAATATAAACAGCGCTCCAGGCAGCAATAGCCCCTGAAGCTGTGCCTGACTCCATATTCTCTGCCCCGTCAGCAGTCTCGGGGCTGTGCTGGTGGGAGGGAGTGAGGGGCCACGGCTTTGTGGGTGGCCCGTTGTGAGTGGGGCTCTGCTGGACTTTCTGCAGGAGTTGCCAGGCTGCCACCTGTAAAGAAGAGGATGTGTCACCCATAACTTCCGCTGGAATTTCTCTCCGGACAGAGGTGAGGAAGGAAAAAAGCAGTGGGGGCCTGGACAGGAAGGGTATCTCAGGCAGGGCAATGGAAAGCTTCTAGAAGAGCACCCGGGTCCAGGACCATCCTGGCTGGCCTGCAGGCACCAAGTTGGCCTGCGTGCTGCCGCTGGTGTGGCTCCACGGCCCTTCCTCTAGGCTTTCAAGCCCTTGTACATATTCAGGTGTTTTACCTGGGAAGGGTGGGAACAGTTCAGCAGCAGCTGGCCTGGGGCTCTGCTCACGTTTACTCACAGATACCTCGGCACGGTCCCCCAGCTTTGCAATGAGGACGCTCCTTGCGTGGGGGGTGGGCTGCTGGCTGTATGGGAGATGATTCCCCACCTCTGACCAATTTCAGAATTGTTTACCGCTGGAGCAAGTGCCCTGATAGGGTTTTCCTCTGTATAACTGGTGGGTTCAGGTATTTTTTTCCTTTTTGGTTCAAGTTAGGTTTTATTCCTCTTTTGTGTATTTATTGATATGAGCATGGCAATAGTTCATTCATATAAATACATCTGTGTGAAGGGAAGACGTTTTTTCTATTTTTAAATTTTATTTTATAAAATTTTGAAATTTAATTTTATTTATTTTTTTATACAGCAGGTTATTATTAGTTATGTATTTTATGCATATACATGTATACAGGTCAATCCCAATCTCCCGACTCATCCCACCACCACCACCCCATGGCTTCCCACACTTGGTGTCCATACGTTTGTTCTCTACCTCTGTGTCTCTATTTCTTCCCTGCAAACCAGTTCATCTGTACCATTTGTCTAGGTTCCACATATATGCATTAATATACAATATTTGTTTTTCTCTTTCTGACTTACTTCATTCTGTATGACAGTCTCTAGATCCATCGACGTCTCTACAAATGACCCAGTTTCATTCCTTCTTATGGCTGAGTAATATTCCATTTTATATATGTACCACATCTTTATCCATTCGTCTGTCTGTGGGTATTTAGGTTGCTTCCATTACCTGGCTATTGTAAATTGTGCTGCAATGAACATTGTGGTGAATGTGCCTTTTTGATTTATGGTTTTCTCTGGGTATATGCCCAGAAGTGGGATTGCCGGATCATATGGTAATTCTATTTCAAGTATTTTTAACGAAACTCCCTACTGTTGTCCATAGACACTGTATCAATTTACATTCCCACCAATAGTGGGAGAGGGTTCCTTTTGTCCACACCCTCCCCAGAGTTTGTTGGTTGTAGATTTTCTGATGATGCCGATTTTAACAGGTGTGAGGTGATCCCTCATTGTAGTTTTGATTTGCATTTCTCTAATAATTAGTGATGTTGAGCAGCTTTTCATGTGCGTCTTGGCCGTCTCTGTGTCTTCTTTGAAGAAACGTCTGTTTAGATCTTCTGCCCATTTTTGTATTGGGTTGTTTGTTGTTTTAATATTAAGCTGCATGAGCTCTTTATATATGTTGGAGATTAAACCTTTGTCCATTGATTCGTTTGCAAATATTTTCGCCCAATCTGAGGGATGCCTTTTTCCATTCCTGTTTTTTTAACAAAGAAAGAAAGAAAGAAAAAGAAGCAGAACACTAATGTGCGTAAAATATGCCTTTTGAAACGGTCGTTTTGAAATATGGGTGTCCTTTGAATTTTTTGGTCGATATGTGACCCCAGGATTTGTTTTCAGGGCAGGTGTCATTTACAGGTCTGCAATGATTTTGAATATCAACTGACCATGAGCGCTGGGATTAAAGCTGCTGTTGTGTGAAACGGCCACAAGGTGGCAGCAGTTCTCCCTTACCAAATCTGGTTACTAGGGCAACAGAGCCTCAATGGAAGTCGTGTTCTAGATTGGAATTTAGAATGGAATGTGCCAGGAGAAAGCCCCTCAAGTTGGTCTCACTACTTCTTCTTCGTGTTTTTAATTTAATTTTTTATTTTTGATTACAGCAAGTGTGATTACAATGTTTGGCTTGTGGTAGGTGTGGAAGATGTGCTTCTTTTACACATACACATATGTCTGTTCTTCCTGGGATCCTTTTCCCATGTACGTTATGACAGGATGTTGAGTCGTCTTCTCTTGGTATTCCAAGGTCTTTGGTGATTATATATGTCACCTGTGTTTGTATGTCTGTTAACCCCAATATCGTAATGAAACCAATCCTCACACCTTTCCATTGGTGAACTATAAGTTTGTTTAATGAATCTGTGATTGTCCTTCTCCGTGGAAATATCTGCCCTGGTATCCGTTTTTAGGTAACACCTATAAGTGATATGATATGATATGTGTCTTTCACTTTCTGACTTACTACAAGTCACGTGATTACCTCTAGACACATCTACAGTGCTGCAAATGGCATTGTGTCCTTTTATTCCTTGGCTTCTACTCTGCCTTAGTGAGGTCCATTTTCAACAGTGTGATTCCCTGAGGGCTGAGGATTAGCTGACCTGGGCAGCCTGAACCTGCCGGCCGGCCCTCCTCAGGTGTGCCTGGTTTGAGGTCAATATAAACAGCGCTCCAGGCAGCAATAGCCCCTGAAGCTGTGCCTGACTCCATATTCTCTGCCCCGTCAGCAGTCTCGGGGCTGTGCTGGTGGGAGGGAGTGAGGGGCCACGGCTTTGTGGGTGGCCCGTTGTGAGTGGGGCTCTGCTGGACTTTCTGCAGGAGTTGCCAGGCTGCCACCTGTAAAGAAGAGGATGTGTCACCCATACCTTCCGCTGGAATTTCTCTCCGGACAGAGGTGAGGAAGGAAAAAAGCAGTGGGGGCCTGGACAGGAAGGGTATCTCAGGCAGGGCAATGGAAAGCTTCTAGAAGAGCACCCGGGGCCAGGACCATCCTGGCTGGCCTGCAGGCACCAAGTTGGCCTGCGTGCTGCCGCTGGTGTGGCTCCACGGCCCTTCCTCTAGGCTTTCAAGCCCTTGTACATATTCAGGTGTTTTACCTGGGAAGGGTGGGAACAGTTCAGCAGCAGCTGGCCTGGGGCTCTGCTCACGTTTACTCACAGATGCCTCGGCACGGTCCCCCAGCTTTGCAATGAGGACGCTCCTTGCGTGGGGGGTGGGCTGCTGGCTATATGGGAGATGATTCCCCACCTCTGACCAATTTCAGAATTGTTTACCGCTGGAGCAAGTGCCCTGATAGGGTTTTCCTCTGTATAACTGGTGGGTTCAGGTATTTTTTTCCTTTTTGGTTCAAGTTAGGTTTTATTCCTCTTTTGTGTATTTATTGATATGAGCATGGCAATAGTTCATTCATATAAATACATCTGTGTGAAGGGAAGACGTTTTTTCTATTTTTAAATTTTATTTTATAAAATTTTGAAATTTAATTTTATTTATTTTTTTATACAGCAGGTTATTATTAGTTATGTATTTTATGCATATACATGTATACAGGTCAATCCCAATCTCCCGACTCATCCCACCACCACCACCCCATGGCTTCCCACACTTGGTGTCCATACGTTTGTTCTCTACCTCTGTGTCTCTATTTCTTCCCTGCAAACCAGTTCATCTGTACCATTTGTCTAGGTTCCACATATATGCATTAATATACAATATTTGTTTTTCTCTTTCTGACTTACTTCATTCTGTATGACAGTCTCTAGATCCATCGACGTCTCTACAAATGACCCAGTTTCATTCCTTCTTATGGCTGAGTAATATTCCATTTTATATATGTACCTCATCTTTATCCATTCGTCTGTCTGTGGGTATTTAGGTTGCTTCCATTACCTGGCTATTGTCAATAGTGCTCCAATGACCATTGTGGTGAATGTGCCTTTTTGATTTATGGTTTTCTCTGGGTATATGTCCAGAAGTGGGATTGCCGGATCATATGGTAATTTTATTTCAAGTATTTTTAACGAAACTCCCTACTGTTGTCCATAGACACTGTATCAATTTACATTCCCACCAATAGTGGGAGAGGGTTCCTTTCGTCCACACCCTCCCCAGAATTTGTTGGTTGTAGATTTTCTGATGATGCCGATTCTAACAGGTGTGAGGTGATCCCTCATTGTAGTTTTGATTTGCATTTCTCTAATAATTAGTGATGTTGAGCAGCTTTTCATGTGCGTCTTGGCCGTCTCTGTGTCTTCTTTGAAGAAACGTCTCTTTAGATCTTCTGCCCATTTTTGTATTGGGTTGTTTGTTGTTTTAATATTAAGCTGCATGAGCTCTTTATATATGTTGGAGATTAAACCTTTGTCCATTGATTCGTTTGCAAATATTTTCGCCCATTCTGAGGGATGCCTTTTTCCATTCCTGTTTTTTTAACAAAGAAAGAAAGAAAGAAAAAGAAGCAGAACACTAATGTGCGTAAAATATGCCTTTTGAAACGGTCGTTTTGAAATATGGGCGTCCTTTGAATTTTTTGGTCGATATGTGACCCCAGGATTTGTTTTCAGGGCAGGTGTCATTTACAGGTCTGCAATGATTTTGAATATCAACTGACCATGAGCGCTGGGATTAAAGCTGCTGTTGTGTGAAACGGCCACAAGGTGGCAGCAGTTCTCCCTTACCAAATCTGGTTACTAGGGCAACAGAGCCTCAATGGAAGTCGTGTTCTAGATTGGAATTTAGAATGGAATGTGCCAGGAGAAAGCCCCTCAAGTTGGTCTCACTACTTCTTCTTCGTGTTTTTAATTTAATTTTTTATTTTTGATTACAGCAAGTGTGATTACAATGTTTGGCTTGTGGTAGGTGTGGAAGATGTGCTTCTTTTACACATACACATATGTCTGTTCTTCCTGGGATCCTTTTCCCATGTACGTTATGACAGGATGTTGAGTCGTCTTCTCTTGGCATTCCATAGGTCTTTGGTGATTATATATGTCACCTGTGTTTGTATGTCTGTTAACCCCAATATCGTAATGAAACCAATCCTCACACCTTTCCATTGGTGAACCATAAGTTTGTTTAATGAATCTGTGATTGTCCTTCTCCGTGGAAATATCTGCCCTGGTATCCGTTTTTAGGTAACACCTATAAGTGATATGATATGATATGTGTCTTTCACTTTCTGACTTACTACAAGTCACGTGATTACCTCTAGACACATCTACAGTGCTGCAAATGGCATTGTGTCCTTTTATTCCTTGGCTTCTACTCTGCCTTAGTGAGGTCCATTTTCAACAGTGTGATTCCCTGAGGGCTGAGGATTAGCTGACCTGGGCAGCCTGAACCTGCCGGCCGGCCCTCCTCAGGTGTGCCTGGGTTGAGGTCAATATAAACAGCGCTCCAGGCAGCAATAGCCCCTGAAGCTGTGCCTGACTCCATATTCTCTGCCCCGTCAGCAGTCTCGGGGCTGTGCTGGTGGGAGGGAGTGAGGGGCCACGGCTTTGTGGGTGGCCCGTTGTGAGTGGGGCTCTGCTGGACTTTCTGCAGGGGTTGCCAGGCTGCCACCTGTAAAGAAGAGGATGTGTCACCCATACCTTCCGCTGGAATTTCTCTCCGGACAGAGGTGAGGAAGGAAAAAAGCAGTGGGGGCCTGGACAAGAAGGGTATCTCAGGCAGGGCAATGGAAAGCTTCTAGAAGAGCACCCGGGTCCAGGACCATCCTGGCTGTCCTGCAGGCACCAAGTTGCCCTGCGTGCTGTCGCTGGTGTGGCTCCACGGCCCTTCCTCTAGGCTTTCAAGCCCTTGTACATATTCAGGTGTTTTACCTGGGAAGGGTGGGAACAGTTCAGCAGCAGCTGGCCTGGGGCTCTGCTCACGTTTACTCACAGATGCCTCGGCATTGTCCCCCAGATTTGCAATGAGGACGCTCCTTGCATGGGGGGTGGGCTGCTGGCTGTATGGGAGATGATTCCCCACCTCTGACCAATTTCAGAATTGTTTACCGCTGGAGCAAGTGCCCTGATAGGGCTTTCCTCTGTATTACAGGTGGGTTCAGGTATTTTTTTCCTTTTTGGTTCAAGTTAGGTTTTATTCCTCTTTTGTGTATTTACTGATATAAGCATGGCAATAGTTCATTCATATAAATACATCTGTGTGAAGGGAAGACCTTTTTTCTATTTTTAAATTTTATTTTATAAAATTTTGAAATTTAATTTTATTTATTTTTTTATACAGCAGGTTATTATTAGTTATGTATTTTATGCATATACATGTATACAGGTCAATCCCAATCTCCCGACTCATCACACCACCACCACCCCATGGCTTCCCACACTTGGTGTCCATACGTTTGTTCTCTACCTCTGTGTCTCTGTTTCTTCCCTGCAAACCATTTCATCTGTACCATTTGTCTAGGTTACACATATATGCATTAATATACAATATTTGTTTTTCTCTTTCTGACTTACTTCATTCTGTATGAGAGTCTCTAGATCCATCGACGTCTCTACAAATGACCCAGGTTCATTCCTTCTTATGGCTGAGTAATATTCCATTTTATATATGTACCACATCTTTATCCATTCGTCTGTCTGTGGGTATTTAGGTTGCTTCCATTACCTGGCTATTGTAAATAGTGCTGCAATGACCATTGTGGTGAATGTGCCTTTTTGATTTATGGTTTTCTCTGGTATATGCCCAGAAGTAGGATTGCTGGATCATATGGTAATTCTATTTCAAGTTTTTTTAACGAAACTCCATACTGTTGTCCATAGACACTGTATCAATTTACATTCCCACCAATAGTGGAAGAGGGTTCCTTTTGTCCACACCCTCCCCAGAGTTTGTTGGTTGTAGATTTTCTGATGATGCCGATTCTAACAGGTGTGAGGTGATCCCTCATTGTAGTTTTGATTTGCATTTCTCTAATAATTAGTGATGTTGAGCAGCTTTTCATGTGCGTCTTGGCCGTCTCTGTGTCTTCTTTGAAGAAACGTCTCTTTAGATCTTCTGCCCATTTTTGTATTGGGTTGTTTGTTGTTTTAATATTAAGCTGCATGAGCTCTTTATATATGTTGGAGATTAAACCTTTGTCCATTGATTCGTTTGCAAATATTTTCGCCCATTCTGAGGGATGCCTTTTTCCATTCCTGTTTTTTTAACAAAGAAAGAAAGAAAGAAAAAGAAGCAGAAGGCTAATGTGCGTAAAATATGCCTTTTGAAACGGTCGTTTTGAAATATGGGCGTCCTTTGAATTTTTTGGTCGATATGTGACCCCAGGATTTGTTTTCAGGGCAGGTGTCATTTACAGGTCTGCAATGATTTTGAATATCAACTGACCATGAGCGCTGGGATTAAAGCTGCTGTTGTGTGAAACGGCCACAAGGTGGCAGCAGTTCTCCCTTACCAAATCTGGTTACTAGGGCAACAGAGCCTCAATGGAAGTCGTGTTCTAGATTGGAATTTAGAATGGAATGTGCCAGGAGAAAGCCCCTCAAGTTGGTCTCACTACTTCTTCTTCGTGTTTTTAATTTAATTTTTTATTTTTGATTACAGCAAGTGTGATTACAATGTTTGGCTTGTGGTAGGTGTGGAAGATGTGCTTCTTTTACACATACACATATGTCTGTTCTTCCTGGGATCCTTTTCCCATGTACGTTATGACAGGATGTTGAGTCGTCTTCTCTTGGTATTCCATAGGTCTTTGGTGATTATATATGTCACCTGTGATTGTATGTCTGTTAACCCCAATATCGTAATGAAACCAATCCTCACACCTTTCCATTGGTGAACCATAAGTTTGTTTAATGAATCTGTGATTGTCCTTCTCCGTGGAAATATCTGCCCTGGTATCCGTTTTTAGGTAACACCTATAAGTGATATGATATGATATGTGTCTTTCACTTTCTGACTTACTACAAGTCACGTGATTACCTCTAGACACATCTACAGTGCTGCAAATGGCATTGTGTCCTTTTATTCCTTGGCTTCTACTCTGCCTTAGTGAGGTCCATTTTCAACAGTGTGATTCCCTGAGGGCTGAGGATTAGCTGACCTGGGCAGCCTGAACCTGCCGGCCGGCCCTCCTCAGGTGTGCCTGGGTTGAGGTCAATATAAACAGCGCTCCAGGCAGCAATAGCCCCTGAAGCTGTGCCTGACTCCATATTCTCTGCCCCGTCAGCAGTCTCGGGGCTGTGCTGGTGGGAGGGAGTGAGGGGCCACGGCTTTGTGGGTGGCCCGTTGTGAGTTGGGCTCTGCTGGACTTTCTGCAGGGGTTGCCAGGCTGCCATCTGTAAAGAAGAGGATGTGACACCCATACCTTCCGCTGGAATTTCTCTCCCCACAGAGGTGAGGAAGGAAAAAAGCAGTGGGGGCCTGGACAAGAAGGGTATCTCAGGCAGGGCAATGGAAAGCTTCTAGAAGAGCACCCGGGGCCAGGACCATCCTGGCTGTCCTGCAGGCACCAAGTTGCCCTGCGTGCTGTCGCTGGTGTGGCTCCACGGCCCATCCTCTAGGCTTTCAAGCCCTTGTACATATTCAGGTGTTTTACCTGGGAAGGGTGGGAACAGTTCAGCAGCAGCTGGCCTGGGGCTCTGCTCACATTTACTCACAGATGCCTCGGCATTGTCCCCCAGATTTGCAATGAGGACGCTCCTTGCATGGGGGGTGGGCTGCTGGCTGTATGGGAGATGATTCCCCACCTCTGACCAATTTCAGAATTGTTTACCGCTGGAGCTAGTGCCCTGATAGGGTTTTCCTCTGTATAACTGGTGGGTTCAGGTATTTTCTCCTTTTTGGTTCAAGTTAGGTTTTATTCCTCTTTTGTGTATTTATTGATATAAGCATGGCAATAGTTCATTCATATAAATACATCTGTGTGAAGGGAAGACCTTTTTTCTATTTTTAAATTTTATTTTATAAAATTTTGTAATTTAATTTATTTTTTATACAGCAGGTTATTATTAGTTATGTATTTTATGCATATACATGTATACAGGTCAATCCCAATCTCCCGACTCATCCCACCACCACCACCCCATGGCTTCCCACACTTGGTGTCCATACGTTTGTTCTCTACATCTGTGTCTCTATTTCTTCCCTGCAAACCAGTTCATCTGTACCATTTGTCTAGGTTCCACATATATGCATTAATATACAATATTTGTTTTTCCCTTTCTGACTTACTTCACTCTGTATGACAGTCTCTAGTTCCATCGACGTCTCTACAAATGACCCAGTTTCATTCCTTCATATGTCTGAATAGTATTCCATTTTATATATGTACCACATCTTTATCCATTCGTCTGTCTGTGGGTATTTAGGTTGCTTCCATTACCTGGCTATTGTAAATAGTGCTGCAATGACCATTGGGGTGAATGTGCCTTTTTGATTTATGGTTTTCTCTGGGTATATGCCCAGAAGTGGGATTGCCAGATCATATGGTAATTCTATTTCAAGTTTTTTTAGCGAAACTCCATACTGTTGTCCATAGACACTGTATCAATTTACATTCCCACCAATAGTGGAAGAGGGTTCCTTTTGTCCACACCCTCCCCAGAGTTTGTTGGTTGTAGATTTTCTGATGATGCCGATTCTAACAGGTGTGAGGTGATCCCTCATTGTAGTTTTGATTTGCATTTCTCTAATAATTAGTGATGTTGAGCAGCTTTTCATGTGCGTCTTGGCCGTCTCTGTGTCTTCTTTGAAGAAACGTCTCTTTAGATCTTCTGCCCATTTTTGTATTGGGTTGTTTGTTGTTTTAATATTAAGCTGCATGAGCTCTTTATATATGTTGGAGATTAAACCTTTGTCCATTGATTCGTTTGGAAATATTTTCGCCCATTCTGAGGGATGCCTTTTTCCATTCCTGTTTTTTTAACAAAGAAAGAAAGAAAGAAAAAGAAGCAGAACACTAATTTGCGTAAAATATGCCTTTTGAAATGGTCGTTTTGAAATATGGGCGTCCTTTGAATTTTTTGGTCGATATGTGACCCCAGGATTTGTTTTCAGGGCAGGTGTCATTTACAGGTCTGCAATGATTTTGAATATCAACTGACCATGAGCGCTGGGATTAAAGCTGCTGTTGTGTGAAACGGCCACAAGGTGGCAGCAGTTCTCCCTTACCAAATCTGGTTACTAGGGCAACAGAGCCTCAATGGAAGTCGTGTTCTAGATTGGAATTTAGAATGGAATGTGCCAGGAGAAAGCCCCTCAAGTTGGTCTCACTACTTCTTCTTCGTGTTTTTAATATAATTTTTTATTTTTGATTACAGCAAGTGTGATTACAATGTTTGGCTTGTGGTAGGTGTGGAAGATGTGCTTCTTTTACACATACACATATGTCTGTTCTTCCTGGGATCCTTTTCCCATGTACGTTATGACAGGATGTTGAGTCGTCTTCTCTTGGCATTCCATAGGTCTTTGGTGATTATATATGTCACCTGTGTTTGTATGTCTGTTAACCCCAATATCGTAATGAAACCAATCCTCACACCTTTCCATTGGTGAACCATAAGTTTGTTTAATGAATCTGTGATTGTCCTTCTCCGTGGAAATATCTGTCCTGGTATCCGTTTTTAGGTAACACCTATAAGTGATATGATATGATATGTGTCTTTCACTTTCTGACTTACTACAAGTCACGTGATTACCTCTGGACACATCTACAGTGCTGCAAATGGCATTGTGTCCTTTTATTCCTTGGCTTCTACTCTGCCTTAGTGAGGTCCATTTTCAACAGTGTGATTCCCTGAGGGCTGAGGATTAGCTGACCTGGGCAGCCTGAACCTGCCGGCCGGCCCTCCTCAGGTGTGCCTGTGTTGAGGTCAATATAAACAGCGCTCCAGGCAGCAATAGCCCCTGAAGCTGTGCCTGACTCCATATTCTCTGCCCCGTCAGCAGTCTCGGGGCTGTGCTGGTGGGAGGGAGTGAGGGGCCACGGCTTTGTGGGTGGCCCGTTGTGAGTGGGGCTCTGCTGGACTTTCTGCAGGGGTTGCCAGGCTGCCACCTGTAAAGAAGAGGATGTGTCACCCATACCTTCCGCTGGAATTTCTCTCCGGACAGAGGTGAGGAAGGAAAAAAGCAGTGGGGCCCTGGACAAGAAGGGTATCTCAGGCAGGGCAATGGAAAGCTTCTAGAAGAGCACCCGGGGCCAGGACCATCCTGGCTGTCCTGCAGGCACCAAGTTGCCCTGCGTGCTGTCGCTGGTGTGGCTCCACGGCCCTTCCTCTAGGCTTTCAAGCCCTTGTACATATTCAGGTGTTTTACCTGGGAAGGGTGGGAACAGTTCAGCAGCAGCTGGCCTGGGGCTCTGCTCACGTTTACTCACAGATGCCTCGGCATTGTCCCCCAGATTTGCAATGAGGACGCTCCTTGCATGGGGGGTGGGCTGCTGGCTGTATGGGAGATGATTCCCCACCTCTGACCAATTTCAGAATTGTTTACCGCTGGAGCAAGTGCCCTGATAGGGCTTTCCTCTGTATAAAAGGTGGGTTCAGGTATTTTTTTCCTTTTTCGTTCAAGTTAGGTTTTATTCCTCTTTTGTGTATTTACTGATATAAGCATGGCAATAGTTCATTCATATAAATACATCTGTGTGAAGGGAAGACCTTTTTTCTATTTTTAAATTTTATTTTATAAAATTTTGAAATTTAATTTTATTTATTTTTTTATACAGCAGGTTATTATTAGTTATGTATTTTATGCATATACATGTATACAGGTCAATCCCAATCTCCCGACTCATCCCACCAACACCACCCCATGGCTTTCCACACTTGGTGTCCATACGTTTGTTCTCTACCTCTGTGTCTCTGTTTCTTCCCTGCAAACCAGTTCATCTGTACCATTTGTCTAGGTTCCACATATATGCATTAATATACAATATTTGTTTTTCTCTTTCTGACTTACTTCATTCTGTATGACAGTCTGTAGATCCATCGACGTCTCTACAAATGACCCAGGTTCATTCCTTCTTATGGCTGAGTAATATTCCATTTTATATATGTACCACATCTTTATCCATTCGTCTGTCTGTGGGTATTTAGGTTGCTTCCATTACCTGGCTATTGTCAATAGTGCTGCAATGACCATTGTGGTGAATGTGCCTTTTTGATTTATGGTTTTCTCTGGTATATGCCCAGAAGTAGGATTGCTGGATCATATGGTAATTCTATTTCAAGTTTTTTTAACGAAACTCCATACTGTTGTCCATAGACACTGTATCAATTTACATTCGCACCAATAGTGGAAGAGGGTTTCTTTTGTCCACACCCTCCCCAGAGTTTGTTGTTTGTAGATTTTCTGATGATGCCGATTCTAACAGGTGTGAGGTGATCCCTCATTGTAGTTTTGATTTGCATTTCTCTAATAATTAGTGATGTTGAGCAGCTTTTCATGTGCGTCTTGGCCATCTCTGTGTCTTCTTTGAAGAAACGTCTCTTTAGATCTTCTGCCCATTTTTGTATTGGGTTGTTTGTTGTTTTAATATTAAGCTGCATGAGCTCTTTATATATGTTGGAGATTAAACCTTTGTCCATTGATTCGTTTGCAAATATTTTCGCCCATTCTGAGGGATGCCTTTTTCCATTCCTGTTTTTTTAACAAAGAAAGAAAGAAAGAAAAAGAAGCAGAACACTAATGTGCGTAAAATATGCCTTTTGAAACGGTCGTTTTGAAATATGGGCGTCCTTTGAATTTTTTGGTCGATATGTGACCCCAGGATTTGTTTTCAGGGCAGGTGTCATTTACAGGTCTGCAATGATTTTGAATATCAACTGACCATGAGCGCTGGGATTAAAGCTGCTGTTGTGTGAAACGGCCACAAGGTGGCAGCAGTTCTCCCTTACCAAATCTGGTTACTAGGGCAACAGAGCCTCAATGGAAGTCATGTTCTAGATTGGAATTTAGAATGGAATGTGCCAGGAGAAAGCCCCACAAGTTGGTCTCACTACTTCTTCTTCGTGTTTTTAATTTAATTTTTTATTTTTGATTACAGCAAGTGTGATTACAATGTTTGGCTTGTGGTAGGTGTGGAAGATGTGCTTCTTTTACACATACACATATGTCTGTTCTTCCTGGGATCCTTTTCCCATGTACGTTATGACAGGATGTTGAGTCGTCTTCTCTTGGTATTCCATAGGTCTCTGGTGATTATATATGTCACCTGTGTTTGTATGTCTGTTAACCCCAATATCGTAATGAAACCAATCCTCACACCTTTCCATTGGTGAACCATAAGTTTGTTTAATGAATCTGTGATTGTCCTTCTCCGTGGAAATATCTGCCCTGGTATCCGTTTTTAGGTAACACCTATAAGTGATATGATATGATATGTGTCTTTCACTTTCTGACTTACTACAAGTCACGTGATTACCTCTAGACACATCTACAGTGCTGCAAATGGCATTGTGTCCTTTTATTCCTTGGCTTCTACTCTGCCTTAGTGAGGTCCATTTTCAACAGTGTGATTCCCTGAGGGCTGAGGATTAGCTGACCTGGGCAGCCTGAACCTGCCGGCCGGCCCTCCTCAGGTGTGCCTGGGTTGAGGTCAATATAAACAGCGCTCCAGGCAGCAATAGCCCCTGAAGCCGTGCCTGACTCCATATTCTCTGCCCCGTCAGCAGTCTCGGGGCTGTGCTGGTGGGAGGGAGTGAGGGGCCACGGCTTTGTGGGTGGCCCGTTGTGAGTGGGGCTGTGCTGGACTTTCTGCAGGGGTTGCCAGGCTGCCACCTGTAAAGAAGAGGATGTGTCACCCATACCTTCCGCTGGAATTTCTCTCCGGACAGAGGTGAGGAAGGAAAAAAGCAGTGGGGGCCTGGACAAGAAGGGTATCTCAGGCAGGGCAATGGAAAGCTTCTAGAAGAGCACCCGGGGCCAGGACCATCCTGGCTGTCCTGCAGGCACCAAGTTGGCCTGCGTGCTGTCGCTGGTGTGGCTGCATGGCCCTTCCTCTAGGCTTTCAAGCCCTTGTACATATTCAGGTGTTTTACCTGGGAAGGGTGGGAACAGTTCAGCAGCAGCTGGCCTGGGGCTCTGCTCACGTTTACTCACAGATGCCTCGGCATTGTCCCCCAGATTTGCAATGAGGACGCTCCTTGCATGGGGGGTGGGCTGCTGGCTGTATGGGAGATGATTCCCCACCTCTGACCAATTTCAGAATTGTTTACCGCTGGAGCAAGTGCCCTGATAGGGTTTTCCTCTGTATAACTGGTGGGTTCAGGTATTTTTTCCTTTTTGGTTCAAGTTAGGTTTTATTCCTCTTTTGTGTATTTATTGATATAAGCATGGCAATAGTTCATTCATATAAATACATCTGTGTGAAGGGAAGACCTTTTTTCTATTTTTAAATTTTATTTTATAAAATTTTGAAATTTAATTTTATTTATTTTTTTATACAGCAGGTTATTATTAGTTATGTATTTTATGCATATACATGTATACAGGTCAATCCCAATCTCCCGACTCATCCCACCACCACCACCCCATGGCTTCCCACACTTGGTGTCCATACGTTTGTTCTCTACCTCTGTGTCTCTATTTCTTCCCTGCAAACCAGTTCATCTGTACCATTTGTCTAGGTTACACATATATGCATTAATATACAATATTTGTTTTTCTCTTTCTGACTTACTTCATTCTGTATGACAGTCTCTAGATCCATCGACGTCTCTACAAATGACCCAGGTTCATTCCTTCTTATGGCTGAGTAATATTCCATTTTATATATGTACCACATCTTTATCCATTCGTCTGTCTGTGGGTATTTAGGTTGCTTCCATTACCTGGCTATTGTAAATAGTGCTGCAATGACCATTGTGGTGAATGTGCCTTTTTGATTTATGGTTTTCTCTGGTATATGCCCAGAAGTAGGATTGCTGGATCATATGGTAATTCTATTTCAAGTTTTTTTAACGAAACTCCATACTGTTGTCCATAGACACTGTATCAATTTACATTCCCACCAATAGTGGAAGAGGGTTTCTTTTGTCCACACCCTACCCAGAGTTTGTTGGTTGTAGATTTTCTGATGATGCCGATTCTAACAGGTGTGAGGTGATCCCTCATTGTAGTTTTGATTTGCATTTCTCTAATAATTAGTGATGTTGAGCAGCTTTTCATGTGCGTCTTGGCCGTCTCTGTGTCTTCTTTGAAGAAACGTCTCTTTAGATCTTCTGCCCATTTTTGTATTGGGTTGTTTGTTGTTTTAATATTAAGCTGCATGAGCTCTTTATATATGTTGGAGATTAAACCTTTGTCCATTGATTCGTTTGCAAATATTTTCGCCCATTCTGAGGGATGCCTTTTTCCATTCCTGTTTTTTTAACAAAGAAAGAAAGAAAGAAAAAGAAGCAGAACACTAATGTGCGTAAAATATGCCTTTTGAAAGGGTCGTTTTGAAATATGGGCGTCCTTTGAATTTTTTGGTCGATATGTGACCCCAGGATTTGTTTTCAGGGCAGGTGTCATTTACAGGTCTGCAATGATTTTGAATATCAACTGACCATGAGCACTGGGATTAAAGCTGCTGTTGTGTGAAACGGCCACAAGGTGGCAGCAGTTCTCCCTTACCAAATCTGGTTACTAGGGCAACAGAGCCTCAATGGAAGTCGTGTTCTAGATTGGAATTTAGAATGGAATGTGCCAGGAGAAAGCCCCTCAAGTTTGTCTCACTACTTCTTCTTCGTGTTTTTAATTTAATTTTTTATTTTAGATTACAGCAAGTGTGATTACAATGTTTGGCTTGTGGTAGGTGTGGAAGATGTGCTTCTTTTACACATACACATATGTCTGTTCTTCCTGGGATCCTTTTCCCATGTACGTTATGACAGGATGTTGAGTCGTCTTCTCTTGGTATTCCATAGGTCTTTGGTGATTATATATGTCACCTGTGTTTGTATGTCTGTTAACCCCAATATCGTAATGAAACCAATCCTCACACCTTTCCATTGGTGAACCATAAGTTTGTTTAATGAATCTGTGATTGTCCTTCTCCGTGGAAATATCTGCCCTGGTATCCGTTTTTAGGTAACACCTATAAGTGATATGATATGATATGTGTCTTTCACTTTCTGACTTACTACAAGTCACGTGATTACCTCTAGACACATCTACAGTGCTGCAAATGGCATTGTGTCCTTTTATTCCTTGGCTTCTACTCTGCCTTAGTGAGGTCCATTTTCAACAGTGTGATTCCCTGAGGGCTGAGGATTAGCTGACCTGGGCAGCCTGAACCTGCCGGCCGGCCCTCCTCAGGTGTGCCTGGGTTGAGGTCAATATAAACAGCGCTCCAGGCAGCAATAGCCCCTGAAGCCGTGCCTGACTCCATATTCTCTGCCCCGTCAGCAGTCTCGGGGCTGTGCTGGTGGGAGGGAGTGAGGGGCCACGGCTTTGTGGGTGGCCCGTTGTGAGTGGGGCTCTGCTGGACTTTCTGCAGGGTTTGCCAGGCTGCCACCTGTAAAGAAGAGAATGTGTCACCCATACCTTCCGCTGGAATTTCTCTCCGGACAGAGGTGAGGAAGGAAAAAAGCAGTGGGGGCCTGGACAGGAAGGGTATCTCAGGCAGGGCAATGGAAAGCTTCTAGAAGAGCACCCGGGGCCAGGACCATCCTGGCTGGCCTGCAGGCACCAAGTTGGCCTGCGTGCTGCCGCTGGTGTGGTTCCACGGCCCTTCCTCTAGGCTTTCAAGCCCTTGTACATATTCAGGTGTTTTACCTGGGAAGGGTGGGAACAGTTCAGCAGCAGCTGGCCTGGGGCTCTGCTCACGTTTACTCACAGATGCCTCGGCACGGTCCCCCAGATTTGCAATGAGGACGCTCCTTGCATGGGGGGTGGGCTGCTGGCTGTATGGGAGATGATTCCCCACCTCTGACCAATTTCAGAATTGTTTACCGCTGGAGCAAGTGCCCTGATAGGGTTTTCCTCTGTATAACAGGTGGGTTCAGGTATTTTTTTCCTTTTTGGTTCAAGTTAGGTTTTATTCCTCTTTTGTGTATTTACTGATATAAGCATGGCAATAGTTCATTCATATAAATACATCTGTGTGAAGGGAAGACCTTTTTTCTATTTTTAAATTTTATTTTATAAAATTTTGAAATTTAATTTTATTTATTTTTTTATACAGCAGGTTATTATTAGTTATGTATTTTCTGCATATACATGTATACAGGTCAATCCCAATCTCCCGACTCATCCCACCACCACCACCCCATGGCTTCCCACACTTGGTGTCCATACGTTTGTTCTCTACCTCTGTGTCTCTGTTTCTTCCCTGCAAACCAGTTCATCTGTACCATTTGTCTAGGTTCCACATATATGCATTAATATACAATATTTGTTTTTCTCTTTCTGACTTACTTCATTCTGTATGACAGTCTCTAGATCCATCGACGTCTCTACAAATGACCCAGTTTCATTCCTTCTTATGGCTGAGTAATATTCCATTTTATATATGTACCACATCTTTATCCATTCGTCTGTCTGTGGGTATTTAGGTTGCTTCCATTACCTGGCTATTGTCAATAGTGCTGCACTGACCATTGTGGTGAATGTGCCTTTTTGATTTATGGTTTTCTCTGGTATATGCCCAGAAGTAGGATTGCTGGATCATATGGTAATTCTATTTCAAGTTTTTTTAACGAAACTCCATACTGTTGTCCATAGACACTGTATCAATTTACATTCCCACCAATAGTGGAAGAGGGTTCCTTTTGTCCACACCCTCCCCAGAGTTTGTTGGTTGTAGATTTTCTGATGATGCCGATTCTAACAGGTGTGAGGTGATCCCTCATTGTAGTTTTGATTTGCATTTCTCTAATAATTAGTGATGTTGAGCAGCTTTTCATGTGCGTCTTGGCCGTCTCTGTGTCTTCTTTGAAGAAACGTCTCTTTAGATCTTCTGCCCATTTTTGTATTGGGTTGTTTGTTGTTTTAATATTAAGCTGCATGAGCTCTTTATATATGTTGGAGATTAAACCTTTGTCCATTGATTCGTTTGCAAATATTTTCGCCCATTCTGAGGGATGCCTTTTTCCATTCCTGTTTCTTTAACAAAGAAAGAAAGAAAGAAAAAGAAGCAGAACACTAATGTGCGTAAAATATGCCTTTTGAAACGGTCGTTTTGAAATATGGGCGTCCTTTGAATTTTTTGGTCGATATGTGACCCCAGGATTTGTTTTCAGGGCAGGTGTCATTTACAGGTCTGCAATGATTTTGAATATCAACTGACCATGAGCGCTGGGATTAAAGCTGCTGTTGTGTGAAACGGCCACAAGGTGGCAGCAGTTCTCCCTTACCAAATCTGGTTACTAGGGCAACAGAGCCTCAATGGAAGTCGTGTTCTAGATTGGAATTTAGAATGGAATGTGCCAGGAGAAAGCCCCTCAAGTTGGTCTCACTACTTCTTCTTCGTGTTTTTAATTTAATTTTTTATTTTTGATTACAGCAAGTGTGATTACAATGTTTGGCTTGTGGTAGGTGTGGAAGATGTGCTTCTTTTACACATACACATATGTCTGTTCTTCCTGGGATCCTTTTCCCATGTACGTTATGACAGAATGTTGAGTCGTCTTCTCTTGGTATTCCATAGGTCTTTGGTGATTATATATGTCACCTGTATGTGTATGTCTGTTAACCCCAATATCGTAATGAAACCAATCCTCACACCTTTCCATTGGTGAACCATAAGTTTGTTTAATGAATCTGTGATTGTCCTTCTCCGTGGAAATATCTGCCCTGGTATCCGTTTTTAGGTAACACCTATAAGTGATATGATATGATATGTGTCTTTCACTTTCTGACTTACTACAAGTCACGTGATTACCTCTAGACACATCTACAGTGCTGCAAATGGCATTGTGTCCTTTTATTCCTTGGCTTCTACTCTGCCTTAGTGAGGTCCATTTTCAACAGTGTGATTCCCTGAGGGCTGAGGATTAGCTGACCTGGGCAGCCTGAACCTGCCGGCCGGCCCTCCTCAGGTGTGCCTGGGTTGAGGTCAATATAAACAGCGCTCCAGGCAGCAATAGCCCCTGAAGCCGTGCCTGACTCCATATTCTCTGCCCCGTCAGCAGTCTCGGGGCTGTGCTGGTGGGAGGGAGTGAGGGGCCACGGCTTTGTGGGTGGCCCGTTGTGAGTGGGGCTCTGCTGGACTTTCTGCAGGGGTTGCCAGGCTGCCACCTGTAAAGAAGAGTATGTGTCACCCATACCTTCCGCTGGAATTTCTCTCCGGACAGAGGTGAGGAAGGAAAAAAGCAGTGGGGGCCTGGACAGGAAGGGTATCTCAGGCAGGGCAATGGAAAGCTTCTAGAAGAGCACCCGGGGCCAGGACCATCCTGGCTGTCCTGCAGGCACCAAGTTGGCCTGCGTGCTGCCGCTGGTGTGGCTCCACGGCCCTTCCTCTAGGCTTTCAAGCCCTTGTACATATTCAGGTGTTTTACCTGGGAAGGGTGGGAACAGTTCAGCAGCAGCTGGCCTGGGGCTCTGCTCACGTTTACTCACAGATGCCTCGGCACGGTCCCCCAGATTTGCAATGAGGACGCTCCTTGCGTGGGGGGTGGGCTGCTGGCTGTATGGGAGATGATTCCCCACCTCTGACCAATTTCAGAATTGTTTACGGCTGGAGCAAGTGCCCTGATAGGGTTTTCCTCTGTATAACAGGTGGGTTCAGGTATTTTTTTCCTTTTTGGTTCAAGTTAGGTTTTATTCCTCTTTTGTGTATTTACTGATATAAGCATGGCAATAGTTCATTCATATAAATACATCTGTGTGAAGGGAAGACCTTTTTTCTATTTCTAAATTTTATTTTATAAAATTTTGAAATTTAATTTTATTTAATTTTTTATACAGCAGGTTATTATTAGTTATGTATTTTCTGCATATACATGTATACAGGTCAATCCCAATCTCCCGACTCATCCCACCACCACCACCCCATGGCTTCCCACACTTGGTGTCCATACGTTTGTTCTCTACCTCTGTGTCTCTGTTTCTTCCCTGCAAACCAGTTCATCTGTACCATTTGTCTAGGTTCCACATATATGCATTAATATACAATATTTGTTTTTCTCTTTCTGACTTACTTCATTCTGTATGACAGTCTCTAGATCCATCGATGTCTCTACAAATGACCCAGTTTCATTCCTTCTTATGGCTGAGTAATATTCCATTTTATATATGTACCACATCTTTATCCATTCGTCTGTCTGTGGGTATTTAGGTTGCTTCCATTACCTGGCTATTGTCAATAGTGCTGCACTGACCATTGTGGTGAATGTGCCTTTTTGATTTATGGTTTTCTCTGGTATATGCCCAGAAGTAGGATTGCTGGATCATATGGTAATTCTATTTCAAGTTTTTTTAACGAAACTCCATACTGTTGTCCATGGACACTGTATCAATTTACATTCCCACCAATAGTGGAAGAGGGTTCCTTTTGTCCACACCCTCCCCAGAGTTTGTTGGTTGTAGATTTTCTGATGATGCCGACTCTAACAGGTGTGAGGTGATCCCTCATTGTAGTTTTGATTTGCATTTCTCTAATAATTAGTGATGTTGAGCAGCTTTTCATGTGCGTCTTGGCCGTCTCTGTGTCTTCTTTGAAGAAACGTCTCTTTAGATCTTCTGCCCATTTTTGTATTGGGTTGTTTGTTGTTTTAATATTAAGCTGCATGAGCTCTTTATATATGTTGGAGATTAAACCTTTGTCCATTGATTCGTTTGCAAATATTTTCGCCCATTCTGAGGGATGCCTTTTTCCATTCCTGTTTTTTTAACAAAGAAAGAAAGAAAGAAAAAGAAGCAGAACACTAATGTGCGTAAAATATGCCTTTTGAAACGGTCGTTTTGAAATATGGGCGTCCTTTGAATTTTTTGGTCGATATGTGACCCCAGGATTTGTTTTCAGGGCAGGTGTCATTTACAGGTCTGCAATGATTTTGAATATCAACTGACCATGAGCGCTGGGATTAAAGCTGCTGTTGTGTGAAACGGCCACAAGGTGGCAGCAGTTCTCCCTTACCAAATCTGGTTACTAGGGCAACAGAGCCTCAATGGAAGTCGTGTTCTAGATTGGAATTTAGAATGGAATGTGCCAGGAGAAAGCCCCTCAAGTTGGTCTCACTACTTCTTCTTCGTGTTTTTAATTTAATTTTTTATTTTTGATTACAGCAAGTGTGATTACAATGTTTGGCTTGTGGTAGGTGTGGAAGATGTGCTTCTTTTACACATACACATATGTCTGTTCTTCCTGGGATCCTTTTCCCATGTACGTTATGACAGAATGTTGAGTCGTCTTCTCTTGGTATTCCATAGGTCTTTGGTGATTATATATGTCACCTGTGTTTGTATGTCTGTTAACCCCAATATCGTAATGAAACCAATCCTCACACCTTTCCATTGGTGAACCATAAGTTTGTTTAATGAATCTGTGATTGTCCTTCTCCGTGGAAATATCTGCCCTGGTATCCGTTTTTAGGTAACACCTATAAGTGATATGATATGACATGTGTCTTTCACTTTCTGACTTACTACAATTCACGTCATTACCTCTAGACACATCTACAGTGCTGCAAATGGCATTGTGTCCTTTTATTCCTTGGCTTCTACTCTGCCTTAGTGAGGTCCATTTTCAACAGTGTGATTCCCTGAGGGCTGAGGATTAGCTGACCTGGGCAGCCTGAACCTGCCGGCCGGCCCTCCTCAGGTGTGCCTGGGTTGAGGTCAATATAAACAGCGCTCCAGGCAGCAATAGCCCCTGAAGGCGTGCCTGACTCCATATTCTCTGCCCCGTCAGCAGTCTCGGGGCTGTGCTGGTGGGAGGGAGTGAGGGGCCACGGCTTTGTGGGTGGCCCGTTGTGAGTGGGGCTGTGCTGGACTTTCTGCAGGGGTTGCCAGGCTGCCACCTGTAAAGAAGAGGATGTGTCACCCATACCTTCCGCTGGAATTTCTCTCCGGACAGAGGTGAGGAAGGAAAAAAGCAGTGGGGGCCTGGACAAGAAGGGTATCTCAGGCAGGGCAATGGAAAGCTTCTAGAAGAGCACCCGGGGCCAGGACCATCCTGGCTGTCCTGCAGGCACCAAGTTGGCCTGCGTGCTGCCGCTGGTGTGGCTCCACGGCCCTTCCTCTAGGCTTTCAAGCCCTTGTACATATTCAGGTGTTTTACCTGGGAAGGGTGGGAACAGTTCAGCAGCAGCTGGCCTGGGGCTCTGCTCACGTTTACTCACAGATGCCTCGGCATTGTCCCCCAGATTTGCAATGAGGACGCTCCTTGCATGGGGGGTGGGCTGCTGGCTGTATGGGAGATGATTCCCCACCTCTGACCAATTTCAGAATTGTTTACCGCTGGAGCAAGTGCCCTGATAGGGTTTTCCTCTGTATAACTGGTGGGTTCAGGTATTTTTTCCTTTTTGGTTCAAGTTAGGTTTTATTCCTCTTTTGTGTATTTATTGATATAAGCATGGCAATAGTTCATTCATATAAATACATCTGTGTGAAGGGAAGACCTTTTTTCTATTTTTAAATTTTATTTTATAAAATTTTGAAATTTAATTTTATTTATTTTTTTTATACAGCAGGTTATTATTAGTTATGTATTTTATGCATATACATGTATACAGGTCAATCCCAATCTCCCGACTCATCCCACCACCACCACCCCATGGCTTCCCACACTTGGTGTCCATACGTTTGTTCTCTACCTCTGTGTCTCTGTTTCTTCCCTGCAAACCAGTTCATCTGTACCATTTGTCTAGGTTCCACATATATGCATTAATATACAATATTTGTTTTTCTCTTTCTGACTTACTTCATTCTGTATGACAGTCTCTAGATCCATCGACGTCTCTACAAATGACCCAGTTTCATTCCTTCTTATGGCTGAGTAATATTCCATTTTATATATGTACCACATCTTTATCCATTCGTCTGTCTGTGGGTATTTAGGTTGCTTCCATTACCTGGCTATTGTCAATAGTGCTGCAATGACCATTGTGGTGAATGTGCCTTTTTGATTTATGGTTTTCTCTGGTATATGCCCAGAAGTAGGATTGCTGGATCATATGGTAATTCTATTTCAAGTTTTTTTAACGAAACTCCATACTGTTGTCCATAGACACTGTATCAATTTACATTCCCACCAATAGTGGAAGAGGGTTCCTTTTGTCCACACCCTCCCCAGAGTTTGTTGGTTGTAGATTTTCTGATGATGCCGATTCTAACAGGTGTGAGGTGATCCCTCATTGTAGTTTTGATTTGCATTTCTCTAATAATTAGTGATGTTGAGCAGCTTTTCATGTGCGTCTTGGCCGTCTCTGTGTCTTCTTTGAAGAAACGTCTCTTTAGATCTTCTGCCCATTTTTGTATTGGGTTGTTTGTTGTTTTAATATTAAGCTGCATGAGCTCTTTATATATGTTGGAGATTAAACCTTTGTCCATTGATTCGTTTGCAAATATTTTCGCCCATTCTGAGGGATGCCTTTTTCCATTCCTGTTTTTTTAACAAAGAAAGAAAGAAAGAAAAAGAAGCAGAAGGCTAATGTGCGTAAAATATGCCTTTTGAAACGGTCGTTTTGAAATATGGGCGTCCTTTGAATTTTTTGGTCGATATGTGACCCCAGGATTTGTTTTCAGGGCAGGTGTCATTTACAGGTCTGCAATGATTTTGAATATCAACTGACCATGAGCGCTGGGATTAAAGCTGCTGTTGTGTGAAACGGCCACAAGGTGGCAGCAGTTCTCCCTTACCAAATCTGGTTACTAGGGCAACAGAGCCTCAATGGAAGTCGTGTTCTAGATTGGAATTTAGAATGGAATGTGCCAGGAGAAAGCCCCTCAAGTTGGTCTCACTACTTCTTCTTCGTGTTTTTAATTTAATTTTTTATTTTTGATTACAGCAAGTGTGATTACAATGTTTGGCTTGTGGTAGGTGTGGAAGATGTGCTTCTTTTACACATACACATATGTCTGTTCTTCCTGGGATCCTTTTCCCATGTACGTTATGACAGGATGTTGAGTCGTCTTCTCTTGGTATTCCATAGGTCTTTGGTGATTATATATGTCACCTGTGTTTGTATGTCTGTTAACCCCAATATCGTAATGAAACCAATCCTCACACCTTTCCATTGGTGAACCATAAGTTTGTTTAATGAATCTGTGATTGTCCTTCTCCGTGGAAATATCTGCCCTGGTATCCGTTTTTAGGTAACACCTATAAGTGATATGATATGATATGTGTCTTTCACTTTCTGTCTTACTACAAGTCACGTGATTACCTCTAGACACATCTACAGTGCTGCAAATGGCATTGTGTCCTTTTATTCCTTGGCTTCTACTCTGCCTTAGTGAGGTCCATTTTCAACAGTGTGATTCCCTGAGGGCTGAGGATTAGCTGACCTGGGCAGCCTGAACCTGCCGGCCGGCCCTCCTCAGGTGTGCCTGGGTTGAGGTCAATATAAACAGCGCTCCAGGCAGCAATAGCCCCTGAAGCTGTGCCTGACTCCATATTCTCTGCCCCGTCAGCAGTCTCGGGGCTGTGCTGGTGGGAGGGAGTGAGGGGCCACGGCTTTGTGGGTGGCCCGTTGTGAGTGGGGCTCTGCTGGACTTTCTGCAGGGGTTGCCAGGCTGCCACCTGTAAAGAAGAGGATGTGTCACCCATACCTTCCGCTGGAATTTCTCTCCGGACAGAGGTGAGGAAGGAAAAAAGCAGTGGGGGCCTGGACAAGAAGGGTATCTCAGGCAGGGCAATGGAAAGCTTCTAGAAGAGCACCCGGGGCCAGGACCATCCTGGCTGTCCTGCAGGCACCAAGTTGGCCTGCGTGCTGCCGCTGGTGTGGCTCCACGGCCCTTCCTCTAGGCTTTCAAGCCCTTGTACATATTCAGGTGTTTTACCTGGGAAGGGTGGGAACAGTTCAGCAGCAGCTGGCCTGGGGCTCTGCTCACGTTTACTCACAGATGCCTCGGCATTGTCCCCCAGATTTGCAATGAGGACGCTCCTTGCATGGGGGGTGGGCTGCTGGCTGTATGGCAGATGATTCCCCACCTCTGACCAAATTCAGAATTGTTTACCGCTGGAGCAAGTGCCCTGATAGGGTTTTCCTCTGTATAACTGGTGGGTTCAGGTATTTTTTCCTTTTTGGTTCAAGTTAGGTTTTATTCCTCTTTTGTGTATTTATTGATATAAGCATGGCAATAGTTCATTCATATAAATACATCTGTGTGAAGGGAAGACCTTTTTTCTATTTTTAAATTTTATTTTATAAAATTTTGAAATTTAATTTTATTTATTTTTTTATACAGCAGGTTATTATTAGTTATGTATTTTATGCATATACATGTATACAGGTCAATCCCAATCTCCCGACTCATCCCACCACCACCACCCCATGGCTTCCCACACTTGGTGTCCATACGTTTGTTCTCTACCTCTGTGTCTCTGTTTCTTCCCTGCAAACCAGTTCATCTGTACCATTTGTCTAGGTTCCACATATATGCATTAATATACAATATTTGTTTTTCTCTTTCTGACTTACTTCATTCTGTATGACAGTCTCTAGATCCATCGACGTCTCTACAAATGACCCAGTTTCATTCCTTCTTATGGCTGAGTAATATTCCATTTTATATATGTACCACATCTTTATCCATTCGTCTGTCTGTGGGTATTTAGGTTGCTTCCATTACCTGGCTATTGTCAATAGTGCTGCAATGACCATTGTGGTGAATGTGCCTTTTTGATTTATGGTTTTCTCTGGTATATGCCCAGAAGTAGGATTGCTGGATCATATGGTAATTCTATTTCAAGTTTTTTTAACGAAACTCCATACTGTTGTCCATAGACACTGTATCAATTTACATTCCCACCAATAGTGGAAGAGGGTTCCTTTTGTCCACACCCTCCCCAGAGTTTGTTGGTTGTAGATTTTCTGATGATGCCGACTCTAACAGGTGTGAGGTGATCCCTCATTGTAGTTTTGATTTGCATTTCTCTAATAATTAGTGATGTTGAGCAGCTTTTCATGTGCGTCTTGGCCGTCTCTGTGTCTTCTTTGAAGAAACGTCTCTTTAGATCTTCTGCCCATTTTTGTATTGGGTTGTTTGTTGTTTTAATATTAAGCTGCATGAGCTCTTTATATATGTTGGAGATTAAACCTTTGTCCATTGATTCGTTTGCAAATATTTTCGCCCATTCTGAGGGATGCCTTTTTCCATTCCTGTTTTTTTAACAAAGAAAGAAAGAAAGAAAAAGAAGCAGAAGGCTAATGTGCGTAAAATATGCCTTTTGAAACGGTCGTTTTGAAATATGGGCGTCCTTTGAATTTTTTGGTCGATATGTGACCCCAGGATTTGTTTTCAGGGCAGGTGTCATTTACAGGTCTGCAATGATTTTGAATATCAACTGACCATGAGCGCTGGGATTAAAGCTGCTGTTGTGTGAAACGGCCACAAGGTGGCAGCAGTTCTCCCTTACCAAATCTGGTTACTAGGGCAACAGAGCCTCAATGGAAGTGGTGTTCTAGATTGGAATTTAGAATGGAATGTGCCAGGAGAAAGCCCCTCAAGTTGGTCTCACTACTTCTTCTTCGTGTTTTTAATTTAATTTTTTATTTTTGATTACAGCAAGTGTGATTACAATGTTTGGCTTGTGGTAGGTGTGGAAGATGTGCTTCTTTTACACATACACATATGTCTGTTCTTCCTGGGATCCTTTTCCCATGTACGTTATGACAGAATGTTGAGTCGTCTTCTCTTGGTATTCCATAGGTCTTTGGTGATTATATATGTCACCTGTGTTTGTATGTCTGTTAACCCCAATATCGTAATGAAACCAATCCTCACACCTTTCCATTGGTGAACCATAAGTTTGTTTAATGAATCTGTGATTGTCCTTCTCCGTGGAAATATCTGCCCTGGTATCCGTTTTTAGGTAACACCTATAAGTGATATGATATGACATGTGTCTTTCACTTTCTGACTTACTACAATTCACGTCATTACCTCTAGACACATCTACAGTGCTGCAAATGGCATTGTGTCCTTTTATTCCTTGGCTTCTACTCTGCCTTAGTGAGGTCCATTTTCAACAGTGTGATTCCCTGAGGGCTGAGGATTAGCTGACCTGGGCAGCCTGAACCTGCCGGCCGGCCCTCCTCAGGTGTGCCTGGGTTGAGGTCAATATAAACAGCGCTCCAGGCAGCAATAGCCCCTGAAGGCGTGCCTGACTCCATATTCTCTGCCCCGTCAGCAGTCTCGGGGCTGTGCTGGTGGGAGGGAGTGAGGGGCCACGGCTTTGTGGGTGGCCCGTTGTGAGTGGGGCTGTGCTGGACTTTCTGCAGGGGTTGCCAGGCTGCCACCTGTAAAGAAGAGGATGTGTCACCCATACCTTCCGCTGGAATTTCTCTCCGGACAGAGGTGAGGAAGGAAAAAAGCAGTGGGGGCCTGGACAAGAAGGGTATCTCAGGCAGGGCAATGGAAAGCTTCTAGAAGAGCACCCGGGGCCAGGACCATCCTGGCTGTCCTGCAGGCACCAAGTTGGCCTGCGTGCTGCCGCTGGTGTGGCTCCACGGCCCTTCCTCTAGGCTTTCAAGCCCTTGTACATATTCAGGTGTTTTACCTGGGAAGGGTGGGAACATTTCAGCAGCAGCTGGCCTGGGGCTCTGCTCACGTTTACTCACAGATGTCTCGGCATTGTCCCCCAGATTTGCAATGAGGACGCTCCTTGCGTGGGGGGTGGGCTGCTGGCTGTATGGGAGATGATTCCCCACCTCTGACCAATTTCAGAATTGTTTACCGCTGGAGCAAGTGCCCTGATAGGGTTTTCCTCTGTATAACTGGTGGGTTCAGGTATTTTTTCCTTTTTGGTTCAAGTTAGGTTTTATTCCTCTTTTGTGTATTTATTGATATAAGCATGACAATAGTTCATTCATATAAATACATCTGTGTGAAGGGAAGACCTTTTTTCTATTTTTAAATTTTATTTTATAAAATTTTGAAATTTAATTTTATTTATTTTTTTATACAGCAGGTTATTATTAGTTATGTATTTTATGCATATACATGTATACAGGTCAATCCCAATCTCCCGACTCATCCCACCACCACCACCCCATGGCTTCCCACACTTGGTGTCCATACGTTTGTTCTCTACCTCTGTGTCTCTGTTTCTTCCCTGCAAACCAGTTCATCTGTACCATTTGTCTAGGTTCCACATATATGCATTAATAAAGAATATTTGTTTTTCTCTTTCTGACTTACTTCATTCTGTATGACAGTCTCTAGATCCATCGACGTCTCTACAAATGACCCAGGTTCATTCCTTCTTATGGCTGAGTAATATTCCATTTTATATATGTACCACATCTTTATCCATTCGTCTGTCTGTGGGTATTTAGGTTGCTTCCATTACCTGGCTATTGTCAATAGTGCTGCAATGACCATTGTGGTGAATGTGCCTTTTTGATTTATGGTTTTCTCTGGTATATGCCCAGAAGTAGGATTGCTGGATCATATGGTAATTCTATTTCAAGTTTTTTTAACGAAACTCCATACTGTTGTCCATAGACACTGTATCAATTTACATTCCCACCAATAGTGGAAGAGGGTTCCTTTTGTCCACACCCTCCCCAGAGTTTGTTGGTTGTAGATTTTCTGATGATGCCGTTTCTAACAGGTGTGAGGTGATCCCTCATTGTAGTTTTGATTTGCATTTCTCTAATAATTAGTGATGTTGAGCAGCTTTGCATGTGCGTCTTGGCCGTCTCTGTGTCTTCTTTGAAGAAACGTCTCTTTAGATCTTCTGCCCATTTTTGTATTGGGTTGTTTGTTGTTTTAATATTAAGCTGCATGAGCTCTTTATATATGTTGGAGATTAAACCTTTGTCCATTGATTCGTTTGCAAATATTTTCGCCCATTCTGAGGGATGCCTTTTTCCATTCCTGTTTTTTTAACAAAGAAAGAAAGAAAGAAAAAGAAGCAGAACACTAATGTGCGTAAAATATGCCTTTTGAAACGGTCGTTTTGAAATATGGGCGTCCTTTGAATTTTTTGGTCGATATGTGACCCCAGGATTTGTTTTCAGGGCAGGTGTCATTTACAGGTCTGCAATGGTTTTGAATATCAACTGACCATGAGCGCTGGGATTAAAGCTGCTGTTGTGTGAAACGGCCACAAGGTGGCAGCAGTTCTCCCTTACCAAATCTGGTTACTAGGGCAACAGAGCCTCAATGGAAGTCGTGTTCTAGATTGGAATTTAGAATGGAATGTGCCAGGAGAAAGCCCCTCAAGTTGGTCTCACTACTTCTTCTTCGTGTTTTTAATTTAATTTTTTATTTTTGATTACAGCAAGTGTGATTACAATGTTTGGCTTGTGGTAGGTGTGGAAGATGTGCTTCTTTTACACATACACATATGTCTGTTCTTCCTGGGATCCTTTTCCCATGTACGTTATGACAGAATGTTGAGTCGTCTTCTCTTGGTATTCCATAGGTCTTTGGTGATTATATATGTCACCTGTGTTTGTATGTCTGTTAACCCCAACATTGTAATGAAACCAATCCTCACACCTTTCCATTGGTGAACCATAAGTTTGTTTAATGAATCTGTGATTGTCCTTCTCCGTGGAAATATCTGCCCTGGTATCCGTTTTTAGGTAACACCTATAAGTGATATGATATGATATGTGTCTTTCACTTTCTGACTTACTACAAGTCACGTGATTACCTCTAGACACATCTACAGTGCTGCAAATGGCATTGTGCCTTTTATTCCTTGGCTTCTACTCTGCCTTAGTGAGGTCCATTTTCAACAGTGTGATTCCCTGAGGCCTGAGGATTAGCTGACCTGGGCAGCCTGAACCTGCCGGCCGGCCCTCCTCAGGTGTGCCTGGGTTGAGGTCAATATAAACAGCGCTCCAGGCAGCAATAGCCCCTGAAGCCGTGCCTGACTCCATATTCTCTGCCCCGTCAGCAGTCTCGGGGCTGTGCTGGTGGGAAGGAGTGAGGGGCCACGGCTTTGTGGGTGGCCCGTTGTGAGTGGGGCTCTGCTGGACTTTCTGCAGGGGTTGCCAGGCTGCCACCTGTAAAGAAGAGGATGTGTCACCCATACCTTCCGCTGGAATTTCTCTCCGGACAGAGGTGAGGAAGGAAAAAAGCAGTGGGGCCTGGACAAGAAGGGTATCTCAGGCAGGGCAATGGAAAGCTTCTAGAAGAGCACCCGGGGCCAGGACCATCGTGGCTGTCCTGCAGGCACCAAGTTGGCCTGCGTGCTGCCGCTGGTGTGGCTCCACGGCCCTTCCTCTAGGCTTTCAAGCCCTTGTACATATTCAGGTGTTTTACCTGGGAAGGGTGGGAACAGTTCAGCAGCAGCTGGCCTGGGGCTCTGCTCACGTTTACTCACAGATGCCTCGGCACGGTCCCCCAGATTTGCAATGAGGACGCTCCTTGCGTGGGGGGTGGGCTGCTGGCTGTATGGGAGATGATTCCCCACCTCTGACCAATTTCAGAATTGTTTACCGCTGGAGCAAGTGCCCTGATAGGGTTTTCCTCTGTATAACAGGTCGGTTCAGGTATTTTTTTCCTTTTTGGTTCAAGTTAGGTTTTATTCCTCTTTTGTGTATTTACTGATATAAGCATGGCAATAGTTCATTCATATAAATACATCTGTGTGAAGGTAAGACCTTTTTTCTATTTTTAAATTTTATTTTATAAAATTTTGAAATTTAATTTTATTTATTTTTTTATACAGCAGGTTATTATTAGTTATGTATTTTATGCATATACATGTATACAGGTCAATCCCAATCTCCCGACTCATCCCACCACCACCACCCCATGGCTTCCCACACTTGGTGTCCATACGTTTGTTCTCTACCTCTGTGTCTCTGTTTCTTCCCTGCAAACCAGTTCATCTGTACCATTTGTCTAGGTTCCACATATATGCATTAATATACAATATTTGTTTTTCTCTTTCTGACTTACTTCATTCTGTATGACAGTCTCTAGATCCATCGACGTCTCTACAAATGACCCAGTTTCATTCCTTCTTATGGCTGAGTAATATTCCATTTTATATATGTACCACATCTTTATCCATTCGTCTGTCTGTGGGTATTTAGGTTGCTTCCATTACCTGGCTATTGTCAATAGTGCTGCAATGACCATTGTGGTGAATGTGCCTTTATGATTTATGGTTTTCTCTGGTATATGCCCAGAAGTAGGATTGCTGGATCATATGGTAATTCTATTTCAAGTTTTTTTAACGAAACTCCATACTGTTGTCCATAGACACTGTATCAATTTACATTCCCACCAATAGTGGAAGAGGGTTCCTTTTGTCCACACCCTCCCCAGAGTTTGTTGGTTGTAGATTTTCTGATGATGCCGATTCTAACAGGTGTGAGGTGATCCCTCATTGTAGTTTTGATTTGCATTTCTCTAATAATTAGTGATGTTGAGCAGCTTTTCATGTGCGTCTTGGCCGTCTCTGTGTCTTCTTTGAAGAAACGTCTCTTTAGATCTTCTGCCCATTTTTGTATTGGGTTGTTTGTTGTTTTAATATTAAGCTGCATGAGCTCTTTATATATGTTGGAGATTAAACCTTTGTCCATTGATTCGTTTGCAAATATTTTCGCCCATTCTGAGGGATGCCTTTTTCCATTCCTGTTTTTTTAACAAAGAAAGAAAGAAAGAAAAAGAAGCAGAACGCTAATGTGCGTAAAATATGCCTTTTGAAACGGTCGTTTTGATATATGGGCGTCCTTTGAATTTTTTGGTCGATATGTGACCCCAGGATTTGTTTTCAGGGCAGGTGTCATTTACAGGTCTGCAATGATTTTGAATATCAACTGACCATGAGCGCTGGGATTAAAGCTGCTGTTGTGTGAAACGGCCACAAGGTGGCAGCAGTTCTCCCTTACCAAATCTGGTTACTAGGGCAACAGAGCCTCAATGGAAGTCGTGTTCTAGATTGGAATTTAGAATGGAATGTGCCAGGAGAAAGCCCCTCAAGTTGGTCTCACTACTTCTTCTTCGTGTTTTTAATTTAATTTTTTATTTTTGATTACAGCAAGTGTGATTACAATGTTTGGCTTGTGGTAGGTGTGGAAGATGTGCTTCTTTTACACATACACATATGTCTGTTCTTCCTGGGATCCTTTTCCCATGTACGTTATGACAGAATGTTGAGTCGTCTTCTCTTGGTATTCCATAGGTCTTTGGTGATTATATATGTCACCTGTGTTTGTATGTCTGTTAACCCCAACATTGTAATGAAACCAATCCTCACACCTTTCCATTGGTGAACCATAAGTTTGTTTAATGAATCTGTGATTGTCCTTCTCCGTGGAAATATCTGCCCTGGTATCCGTTTTTAGGTAACACCTATAAGTGATATGATATGATATGTGTCTTTCACTTTCTGACTTACTACAAGTCACGTGATTACCTCTAGACACATCTACAGTGCTGCAAATGGCATTGTGCCTTTTATTCCTTGGCTTCTACTCTGCCTTAGTGAGGTCCATTTTCAACAGTGTGATTCCCTGAGGCCTGAGGATTAGCTGACCTGGGCAGCCTGAACCTGCCGGCCGGCCCTCCTCAGGTGTGCCTGGGTTGAGGTCAATATAAACAGCGCTCCAGGCAGCAATAGCCCCTGAAGCCGTGCCTGACTCCATATTCTCTGCCCCGTCAGCAGTCTCGGGGCTGTGCTGGTGGGAAGGAGTGAGGGGCCACGGCTTTGTGGGTGGCCCGTTGTGAGTGGGGCTCTGCTGGACTTTCTGCAGGGGTTGCCAGGCTGCCACCTGTAAAGAAGAGGATGTGTCACCCATACCTTCCGCTGGAATTTCTCTCCGGACAGAGGTGAGGAAGGAAAAAAGCAGTGGGGCCTGGACAAGAAGGGTATCTCAGGCAGGGCAATGGAAAGCTTCTAGAAGAGCACCCGGGGCCAGGACCATCGTGGCTGTCCTGCAGGCACCAAGTTGGCCTGTGTGCTGCCGCTGGTGTGGCTCCACGGCCCTTCCTCTAGGCTTTCAAGCCCTTGTACATATTCAGGTGTTTTACCTGGGAAGGGTGGGAACAGTTCAGCAGCAGCTGGCCTGGGTCTCTGCTCACGTTTACTCACAGATGCCTCGGCATTGTCCCCCAGCTTTGCAATGAGGACGCTCCTTGCATGGGGGGTGGGCTGCTGGCTGTATGGGAGATGATTCCCCACCTCTGACCAATTTCAGAATTGTTTACCGCTGGAGCAAGTGCCCTGATAGGGTTTTCCTCTGTATAACTGGTGGGTTCAGGTATTTTTTCCTTTTTGGTTCAAGTTAGGTTTTATTCCTCTTTTGTGTATTTATTGATATAAGCATGGCAATAGTTCATTCATATAAATACATCTGTGTGAAGGGAAGACCTTAATTCTATTTTTAAATTTTATTTTATAAAATTTTGAAATGTAATTTTATTTATTTTTTTATACAGCATGTTATTATTAGTTATGTATTTTATGCATATACATGTATACAGGTCAATCCCAATCTCCCGACTCATCCCACCACCACCACCCCATGGCTTCCCACACTTGGTGTCCATACGTTTGTTCTCTACCTCTGTGTCTCTATTTCTTCCCTGCAAACCAGTTCATCTGTAACATTTGTCTAGGTTCCACATATATGCATTAATATACAATATTTGTTTTTCTCTTTCTGACTTACTTCATTCTGTATGACAGTCTCTAGATCCATCGACGTCTCTACAAATGACCCAGTTTCATTCCTTCTTATGGCTGAGTAATATTCCATTTTATATATGTACCACATCTTTATCCATTCGTCTGTCTGTGGGTATTTAGGTTGCTTCCATTACCTGGCTATTGTAAATAGTGCTGCAATGACCATTGTGGTGAATGTGCCTTTTTGATTTATGGTTTTCTCTGGTATATGCCCAGAAGTAGGATTGCTGGATCATATGGTAATTCTATTTCAAGTTTTTTTAACGAAACTCCATACTGTTGTCCATAGACACTGTATCAATTTACATTCCCACCAATAGTGGAAGAGGGTTCCTTTTGTCCACACCCTCCCCAGAGTTTGTTGGTTGTAGATTTTCTGATGATGCCGATTCTAACAGGTGTGAGGTGATCCCTCATTGTAGTTTTGATTTGCATTTCTCTAATAATTAGTGATGTTGAGCAGCTTTTCATGTACGTCTTGGCCGTCTCTGTGTCTTCTTTGAAGAAACGTCTCTTTAGATCTTCTGCCCATTTTTGTATTGGGTTGCTTGTGGTTTTAATATTAAGCTGCATGAGCTCTTTATATATGTTGGAGATTAAACCTTTGTCCATTGATTCGTTTGCAAATATTTTCGCCCATTCTGAGGGATGCCTTTTTCCATTCCTGTTTTTTTAACAAAGAAAGAAAGAAAGAAAAAGAAGCAGAACGCTAATGTGCGTAAAATATGCCTTTTGAAACGGTCGTTTTGAAATATGGGCGTCCTTTGAATTTTTTGGTCGATATGTGACCCCAGGATTTGTTTTCAGGGCAGGTGTCATTTACAGGTCTGCAATGATTTTGAATATCAACTGACCATGAGCGCTGGGATTAAAGCTGCTGTTGTGTGAAACGGCCACAAGGTGGCAGCAGTTCTCCGTTACCAAATCTGGTTACTAGGGCAACAGAGCCTCAATGGAAGTCGTGTTCTAGATTGGAATTTAGAATGGAATGTGCCAGGAGAAAGCCCCTCAAGTTGGTCTCACTACTTCTTCTTCGTGTTTTTAATTTAATTTTTTATTTTTGATTACAGCAAGTGTGATTACAATGTTTGGCTTGTGGTAGGTGTGGAAGATGTGCTTCTTTTACACATACACATATGTCTGTTCTTCCTGGGATCCTTTTCCCATGTACGTTATGACAGAATGTTGAGTCGTCTTCTCTTGGTATTCCATAGGTCTTTGGTGATTATATATGTCACCTGTGTTTGTATGTCTGTTAACCCCAACATTGTAATGAAACCAATCCTCACACCTTTCCATTGGTGAACCATAAGTTTGTTTAATGAATCTGTGATTGTCCTTCTCCGTGGAAATATCTGCCCTGGTATCCGTTTTTAGGTAACACCTATAAGTGATATGATATGATATGTGTCTTTCACTTTCTGACTTACTACAAGTCACGTGATTACCTCTAGACACATCTACAGTGCTGCAAATGGCATTGTGTCCTTTTATTCCTTGGCTTCTACTCTGCCTTAGTGAGGTCCATTTTCAACAGTGTGATTCCCTGAGGGCTGAGGATTAGCTGACCTGGGCAGCCTGAACCTGCCGGCCGGCCCTCCTCAGGTGTGCCTGGGTTGAGGTCAATATAAACAGCGCTCCAGGCAGCAATAGCCCCTGAAGCCGTGCCTGACTCCATATTCTCTGCCCCGTCAGCAGTCTCGGGGCTGTGCTGGTGGGAGGGAGTGAGGGGCCACGGCTTTGTGGGTGGCCCGTTGTGAGTGGGGCTCTGCTGGACTTTCTGCAGGGGTTGCCAGGCTGCCACCTGTAAAGAAGAGGATGTGTCACCCATACCTTCCGCTGGAATTTCTCTCCGGACAGAGGTGAGGAAGGAAAAAAGCAGTGGGGGCCTGGACAAGAAGGGTATCTCAGGCAGGGCAATGGAAAGCTTCTAGAAGAGCACCCGGGGCCAGGACCACCCTGGCTGTCCTGCAGGCACCAAGTTGGCCTGCGTGCTGCCGCTGGTGTGGCTCCACGGCCCTTCCTCTAGGCTTTCAAGCCCTTGTACATATTCAGGTGTTTTACCTGGGAAGGGTGGGAACAGTTCAGCAGCAGCTGGCCTGGGGCTCTGCTCACGTTTACTCACAGATGCCTCGGCATTGTCCCCCAGCTTTGCAATGAGGACGCTCCTTGCATGGGGGGTGGGCTGCTGGCTGTATGGGAGATGATTCCCCACCTCTGACCAATTTCAGAATTGTTTACCGCTGGAGCAAGTGCCCTGATAGGGTTTTCCTCTGTATAACTGGTGGGTTCAGGTATTTTTTCCTTTTTGGTTCAAGTTAGGTTTTATTCCTCTTTTGTGTATTTATTGATATAAGCATGGCAATAGTTCATTCATATAAATACATCTGTGTGAAGGGAAGACCTTTTTTCTATTTTTAAATTTTATTTTATAAAATTTTGAAATTTAATTTTATTTATTTTTTTATACAGCAGGTTATTATTAGTTATGTATTTTATGCATATACATGTATACAGGTCAATCCCAATCTCCCGACTCATCCCACCACCACCACCCCATGGCTTCCCACACTTGGTGTCCATACGTTTGTTCTCTACCTCTGTGTCTCTGTTTCTTCCCTGCAAACCAGTTCATCTGTACCATTTGTCTAGGTTCCACATATATGCATTAATATACAATATTTGTTTTTCTCTTTCTGACTTACTTCATTCTGTATGACAGTCTCTAGATCCATCGACGTCTCTACAAATGACCCAGTTTCATTCCTTCTTATGGCTGAGTAATATTCCATTTTATATATGTACCACATCTTTATCCATTCGTCTGTCTGTGGGTATTTAGGTTGCTTCCATTACCTGGCTATTGTCAATAGTGCTGCAATGACCATTGTGGTGAATGTGCCTTTTTGATTTATGGTTTTCTCTGGTATATGCCCAGAAGTAGGATTGCTGGATCATATGGTAATTCTATTTCAAGTTTTTTTAACGAAACTCCATACTGTTGTCCATAGACACTGTATCAATTTACATTCCCACCAATAGTGGAAGAGGGTTCCTTTTGTCCACACCCTCCCCAGAGTTTGTTGGTTGTAGATTTTCTGATGATGCCGATTCTAACAGGTGTGAGGTGATCCCTCATTGTAGTTTTGATTTGCATTTCTCTAATAATTAGTGATGTTGAGCAGCTTTTCATGTGCGTCTTGGCCGTCTCTGTGTCTTCTTTGAAGAAACGTCTCTTTAGATCTTCTGCCCATTTTTGTATTGGGTTGTTTGTGGTTTTAATATTAAGCTGCATGAGCTCTTTATATATGTTGGAGATTAAACCTTTGTCCATTGATTCGTTTGCAAATATTTTCGCCCATTCTGAGGGATGCCTTTTTCCATTCCTGTTTTTTTAACAAAGAAAGAAAGAAAGAAAAAGAAGCAGAACGCTAATGTGCGTAAAATATGCCTTTTGAAACGGTCGTTTTGAAATATGGGCGTCCTTTGAATTTTTTGGTCGATATGTGACCCCAGGATTTGTTTTCAGGGCAGGTGTCATTTACAGGTCTGCAATGGTTTTGAATATCAACTGACCATGAGCGCTGGGATTAAAGCTGCTGTTGTGTGAAACGGCCACAAGGTGGCAGCAGTTCTCCCTTACCAAATCTGGTTACTAGGGCAACAGAGCCTCAATGGAAGTCGTGTTCTAGATTGGAATTTAGAATGGAATGTGCCAGGAGAAAGCCCCTCAAGTTGGTCTCACTACTTCTTCTTCGTGTTTTTAATTTAATTTTTTATTTTTGATTACAGCAAGTGTGATTACAATGTTTGGCTTGTGGTAGGTGTGGAAGATGTGCTTCTTTTACACATACACTTATGTCTGTTCTTCCTGGGATCCTTTTCCCATGTACGTTATGACAGAATGTTGAGTCGTCTTCTCTTGGTATTCCATAGGTCTTTGGTGATTATATATGTCACCTGTGTTTGTATGTCTGTTAACCCCAACATTGTAATGAAACCAATCCTCACACCTTTCCATTGGTGAACCATAAGTTTGTTTAATGAATCTGTGATTGTCCTTCTCCGTGGAAATATCTGCCCTGGTATCCGTTTTTAGGTAACACCTATAAGTGATATGATATGATATGTGTCTTTCACTTTCTGACTTACTACAAGTCACGTGATTACCTCTAGACACATCTACAGTGCTGCAAATGGCATTGTGTCCTTTTATTCCTTGGCTTCTACTCTGCCTTAGTGAGGTCCATTTTCAACAGTGTGATTCCCTGAGGGCTGAGGATTAGCTGACCTGGGCAGCCTGAACCTGCCGGCCGGCCCTCCTCAGGTGTGCCTGGGTTGAGGTCAATATAAACAGCGCTCCAGGCAGCAATAGCCCCTGAAGCCGTGCCTGACTCCATATTCTCTGCCCCGTCAGCAGTCTCGGGGCTGTGCTGGTGGGAGGGAGTGAGGGGCCACGGCTTTGTGGGTGGCCCGTTGTGAGTGGGGCTCTGCTGGACTTTCTGCAGGGGTTGCCAGGCTGCCACCTGTAAAGAAGAGGATGTGTCACCCATACCTTCCGCTGGAATTTCTCTCCGGACAGAGGTGAGGAAGGAAAAAAGCAGTGGGGGCCTGGACAAGAAGGGTATCTCAGGCAGGGCAATGGAAAGCTTCTAGAAGAGCACCCGGGGCCAGGACCATCCTGGCTGTCCTGCAGGCACCAAGTTGGCCTGCGTGCTGCCGCTGGTGTGGCTCCACGGCCCTTCCTCTAGGCTTTCAAGCCCTTGTACATATTCAGGTGTTTTACCTGGGAAGGGTGGGAACAGTTCAGCAGCAGCTGGCCTGGGGCTCTGCTCACGTTTACTCACAGATGCCTCGGCATTGTCCCCCAGCTTTGCAATGAGGACGCTCCTTGCATGGGGGGTGGGCTGCTGGCTGTATGGGAGATGATTCCCCACCTCTGACCAATTTCAGAATTGTTTACCGCTGGAGCAAGTGCCCTGATAGGGTTTTCCTCTGTATAACTGGTGGGTTCAGGTATTTTTTCCTTTTTGGTTCAAGTTAGGTTTTATTCCTCTTTTGTGTATTTATTGATATAAGCATGGCAATAGTTCATTCATATAAATACATCTGTGTGAAGGGAAGACCTTTTTTCTATTTTTAAATTTTATTTTATAAAATTTTGAAATTTAATTTTATTTATTTTTTTATACAGCAGGTTATTATTAGTTATGTATTTTATGCATATACATGTATACAGGTCAATCCCAATCTCCCGACTCATCCCACCACCACCACCCCATGGCTTCCCACACTTGGTGTCCATACGTTTGTTCTCTACCTCTGTGTCTCTGTTTCTTCCCTGCAAACCAGTTCATCTGTACCATTTGTCTAGGTTCCACATATATGCATTAATATACAATATTTGTTTTTCTCTTTCTGACTTACTTCATTCTGTATGACAGTCTCTAGATCCATCGACGTCTCTACAAATGACCCAGTTTCATTCCTTCTAATGGCTGAGTAATATTCCATTTTATATATGTACCACATCTTTATCCATTCGTCTGTCTGTGGGTATTTAGGTTGCTTCCATTACCTGGCTATTGTCAATAGTGCTGCAATGACCATTGTGGTGAATGTGCCTTTTTGATTTATGGTTTTCTCTGGTATATGCCCAGAAGTAGGATTGCTGGATCATATGGTAATTCTATTTCAAGTTTTTTTAACGAAACTCCATACTGTTGTCCATAGACACTGTATCAATTTACATTCCCACCAATAGTGGAAGAGGGTTCCTTTTGTCCACACCCTCCCCAGAGTTTGTTGGTTGTAGATTTTCTGATGATGCCGATTCTAACAGGTGTGAGGTGATCCCTCATTGTAGTTTTGATTTGCATTTCTCTAATAATTAGTGATGTTGAGCAGCTTTTCATGTGCGTCTTGGCCGTCTCTGTGTCTTCTTTGAAGAAACGTCTCTTTAGATCTTCTGCCCATTTTTGTATTGGGTTGTTTGTTGTTTTAATATTAAGCTGCATGAGCTCTTTATATATGTTGGAGATTAAACCTTTGTCCATTGATTCGTTTGCAAATATTTTCGCCCATTCTGAGGGATGCCTTTTTCCATTCCTGTTTTTTTAACAAAGAAAGAAAGAAAGAAAAAGAAGCAGAACGCTAATGTGCGTAAAATATGCCTTTTGAAACGGTCGTTTTGAAATATGGGCGTCCTTTGAATTTTTTGGTCGATATGTGACCCCAGGATTTGTTTTCAGGGCAGGTGTCATTTACAGGTCTGCAATGATTTTGAATATCAACTGACCATGAGCGCTGGGATTAAAGCTGCTGTTGTGTGAAACGGCCACAAGGTGGCAGCAGTTCTCCCTTACCAAATCTGGTTACTAGGGCAACAGAGCCTCAATGGAAGTCGTGTTCTAGATTGGAATTTAGAATGGAATGTGCCAGGAGAAAGCCCCTCAAGTTGGTCTCACTACTTCTTCTTCGTGTTTTTAATTTAATTTTTTATTTTTGATTACAGCAAGTGTGATTACAATGTTTGGCTTGTGGTAGGTGTGGAAGATGTGCTTCTTTTACACATACACATATGTCTGTTCTTCCTGGGATCCTTTTCCCATGTACGTTATGACAGGATGTTGAGTCGTCTTCTCTTGGTATTCCATAGGTCTTTGGTGATTATATATGTCACCTGTGTTTGTATGTCTGTTAACCCCAATATCGTAATGAAACCAATCCTCACACCTTTCCATTGGTGAACCATAAGTTTGTTTAATGAATCTGTGATTGTCCTTCTCCGTGGAAATATCTGCCCTGGTATCCGTTTTTAGGTAACACCTATAAGTGATATGATATGATATGTGTCTTTCACTTTCTGACTTACTACAAGTCACGTGATTACCTCTAGACACATCTACAGTGCTGCAAATGGCATTGTGTCCTTTTATTCCTTGGCTTCTACTCTGCCTTAGTGAGGTCCATTTTCAACAGTGTGATTCCCTGAGGGCTGAGGATTAGCTGACCTGGGCAGCCTGAACCTGCCGGCCGGCCCTCCTCAGGTGTGCCTGGGTTGAGGTCAATATAAACAGCGCTCCAGGCAGCAATAGCCCCTGAAGCTGTGCCTGACTCCATATTCTCTGCCCCGTCAGCAGTCTCGGGGCTGTGCTGGTGGGAGGGAGTGAGGGGCCACGGCTTTGTGGGTGGCCCGTTGTGAGTGGGGCTCTGCTGGACTTTCTGCAGGGGTTGCCAGGCTGCCACCTGTAAAGAAGAGGATGTGTCACCCATACCTTCCGCTGGAATTTCTCTCCGGACAGAGGTGAGGAAGGAAAAAAGCAGTGGGGGCCTGGACAAGAAGGGTATCTCAGGCAGGGCAATGGAAAGCTTCTAGAAGAGCACCCGGGGCCAGGACCATCCTGGCTGTCCTGCAGGCACCAAGTTGGCCTGCGTGCTGCCGCTGGTGTGGCTCCACGGCCCTTCCTCTAGGCTTTCAAGCCCTTGTACATATTCAGGTGTTTTACCTGGGAAGGGTGGGAACAGTTCAGCAGCAGCTGGCCTGGGGCTCTGCTCACGTTTACTCACAGATGCCTCGGCATTGTCCCCCAGATTTGCAATGAGGACGCTCCTTGCATGGGGGGTGGGCTGCTGGCTGTATGGCAGATGATTCCCCACCTCTGACCGAATTCAGAATTGTTTACCGCTGGAGCAAGTGCCCTGATAGGGTTTTCCTCTGTATAACTGGTGGGTTCAGGTATTTTTTCCTTTTTGGTTCAAGTTAGGTTTTATTCCTCTTTTGTGTATTTATTGATATAAGCATGGCAATAGTTCATTCATATAAATACATCTGTGTGAAGGGAAGACCTTTTTTCTATTTTTAAATTTTATTTTATAAAATTTTGAAATTTAATTTTATTTATTTTTTTATACAGCAGGTTATTATTAGTTATGTATTTTATGCATATACATGTATACAGGTCAATCCCAATCTCCCGACTCATCCCACCACCACCACCCCATGGCTTCCCACACTTGGTGTCCATACGTTTGTTCTCTACCTCTGTGTCTCTGTTTCTTCCCTGCAAACCAGTTCATCTGTACCATTTGTCTAGGTTCCACATATATGCATTAATATACAATATTTGTTTTTCTCTTTCTGACTTACTTCATTCTGTATGACAGTCTCTAGATCCATCGACGTCTCTACAAATGACCCAGTTTCATTCCTTCTTATGGCTGAGTAATATTCCATTTTATATATGTACCACATCTTTATCCATTCGTCTGTCTGTGGGTATTTAGGTTGCTTCCATTACCTGGCTATTGTCAATAGTGCTGCAATGACCATTGTGGTGAATGTGCCTTTTTGATTTATGGTTTTCTCTGGTATATGCCCAGAAGTAGGATTGCTGGATCATATGGTAATTCTATTTCAAGTTTTTTTAACGAAACTCCATACTGTTGTCCATAGACACTGTATCAATTTACATTCCCACCAATAGTGGAAGAGGGTTCCTTTTGTCCACACCCTCCCCAGAGTTTGTTGGTTGTAGATTTTCTGATGATGCCGATTCTAACAGGTGTGAGGTGATCCCTCATTGTAGTTTTGATTTGCATTTCTCTAATAATTAGTGATGTTGAGCAGCTTTTCATGTGCGTCTTGGCCGTCTCTGTGTCTTCTTTGAAGAAACGTCTCTTTAGATCTTCTGCCCATTTTTGTATTGGGTTGTTTGTTGTTTTAATATTAAGCTGCATGAGCTCTTTATATATGTTGGAGATTAAACCTTTGTCCATTGATTCGTTTGCAAATATTTTCGCCCATTCTGAGGGATGCCTTTTTCCATTCCTGTTTTTTTAACAAAGAAAGAAAGAAAGAAAAAGAAGCAGAAGGCTAATGTGCGTAAAATATGCCTTTTGAAACGGTCGTTTTGAAATATGGGCGTCCTTTGAATTTTTTGGTCGATATGTGACCCCAGGATTTGTTTTCAGGGCAGGTGTCATTTACAGGTCTGCAATGATTTTGAATATCAACTGACCATGAGCGCTGGGATTAAAGCTGCTGTTGTGTGAAACGGCCACAAGGTGGCAGCAGTTCTCCCTTACCAAATCTGGTTACTAGGGCAACAGAGCCTCAATGGAAGTCGTGTTCTAGATTGGAATTTAGAATGGAATGTGCCAGGAGAAAGCCCCTCAAGTTGGTCTCACTACTTCTTCTTCGTGTTTTTAATTTAATTTTTTATTTTTGATTACAGCAAGTGTGATTACAATGTTTGGCTTGTGGTAGGTGTGGAAGATGTGCTTCTTTTACACATACACATATGTCTGTTCTTCCTGGGATCCTTTTCCCATGTACGTTATGACAGGATGTTGAGTCGTCTTCTCTTGGTATTCCATAGGTCTTTGGTGATTATATATGTCACCTGTGTTTGTATGTCTGTTAACCCCAATATCGTAATGAAACCAATCCTCACACCTTTCCATTGGTGAACCATAAGTTTGTTTAATGAATCTGTGATTGTCCTTCTCCGTGGAAATATCTGCCCTGGTATCCGTTTTTAGGTAACACCTATAAGTGATATGATATGATATGTGTCTTTCACTTTCTGACTTACTACAAGTCACGTGATTACCTCTAGACACATCTACAGTGCTGCAAATGGCATTGTGTCCTTTTATTCCTTGGCTTCTACTCTGCCTTAGTGAGGTCCATTTTCAACAGTGTGATTCCCTGAGGGCTGAGGATTAGCTGACCTGGGCAGCCTGAACCTGCCGGCCGGCCCTCCTCACGTGTGCCTGGGTTGAGGTCAATATAAACAGCGCTCCAGGCAGCAATAGCCCCTGAAGCTGTGCCTGACTCCATATTCTCTGCCCCGTCAGCAGTCTCGGGGCTGTGCTGGTGGGAGGGAGTGAGGGGCCACGGCTTTGTGGGTGGCCCGTTGTGAGTGGGGCTCTGCTGGAGTTTCTGCAGGGGTTGCCAGGCTGCCACCTGTAAAGAAGAGGATGTGTCACCCATACCTTCCGCTGGAATTTCTCTCCGGACAGAGGTGAGGAAGGAAAAAAGCAGTGGGGGCCTGGACAAGAAGGGTATCTCAGGCAGGGCAATGGAAAGCTTCTAGAAGAGCACCCGGGGCCAGGACCATCCTGGCTGTCCTGCAGGCACCAAGTTGGCCTGCGTGCTGCCGCTGGTGTGGCTCCACGGCCCTTCCTCTAGGCTTTCAAGCCCTTGTACATATTCAGGTGTTTTACCTGGGAAGGGTGGGAACAGTTCAGCAGCAGCTGGCCTGGGGCTCTGCTCACGTTTACTCACAGATGCCTCGGCATTGTCCCCCAGCTTTGCAATGAGGACGCTCCTTGCATGGGGGGTGGGCTGCTGGCTGTATGGCAGATGATTCCCCACCTCTGACCAATTTCAGAATTGTTTACCGCTGGAGCAAGTGCCCTGATAGGGTTTTCCTCTGTATAACTGGTGGGTTCAGGTATTTTTTCCTTTTTGGTTCAAGTTAGGTTTTATTCCTCTTTTGTGTATTTATTGATATAAGCATGGCAATAGTTCATTCATATAAATACATCTGTGTGAAGGGAAGACCTTTTTTCTATTTTTAAATTTTATTTTATAAAATTTTGAAATTTAATTTTATTTATTTTTTTATACAGCAGGTTATTATTAGTTATGTATTTTATGCATATACATGTATACAGGTCAATCCCAATCTCCCGACTCATCCCACCACCACCACCCAATGGCTTCCCACACTTGGTGTCCATACGTTTGTTCTCTACCTCTGTGTCTCTGTTTCTTCCCTGCAAACCAGTTCATCTGTACCATTTGTCTAGGTTCCACATATATGCATTAATATACAATATTTGTTTTTCTCTTTCTGACTTACTTCATTCTGTATGACAGTCTCTAGATCCATCGACGTCTCTACAAATGACCCAGTTTCATTCATTCTTATGGCTGAGTAATATTCCATTTTATATATGTACCACATCTTTATCCATTCGTCTGTGTGTGGGTATTTAGGTTGCTTCCATTACCTGGCTATTGTCAATAGTGCTGCAATGACCATTGTGGTGAATGTGCCTTTTTGATTTATGGTTTTCTCTGGTATATGCCCAGAAGTAGGATTGCTGGATCATATGGTAATTCTATTTCAAGTTTTTTTAACGAAACTCCATACTGTTGTCCATAGACACTGTATCAATTTACATTCCCACCAATAGTGGAAGAGGGTTCCTTTTGTCCACACCCTCCCCAGAGTTTGTTGGTTGTAGATTTTCTGATGATGCCGATTCTAACAGGTGTGAGGTGATCCCTCATTGTAGTTTTGATTTGCATTTCTCTAATAATTAGTGATGTTGAGCAGCTTTTCATGTGCGTCTTGGCCGTCTCTGTGTCTTCTTTGAAGAAACGTCTCTTTAGATCTTCTGCCCATTTTTGTATTGGGTTGTTTGTTGTTTTAATATTAAGCTGCATGAGCTCTTTATATATGTTGGAGATTAAACCTTTGTCCATTGATTCGTTTGCAAATATTTTCGCCCATTCTGAGGGATGACTTTTTCCATTCCTGTTTTTTTAACAAAGAAAGAAAGAAAGAAAAAGAAGCAGAACGCTAATGTGCGTAAAATATGCCTTTTGAAACGGTCGTTTTGAAATATGGGCGTCCTTTGAATTTTTCGGTCGATATGTGACCCCAGGATTTGTTTTCAGGGCAGGTGTCATTTACAGGTCTGCAATGATTTTGAATATCAACTGACCATGAGCGCTGGGATTAAAGCTGCTGTTGTGTGAAACGGCCACAAGGTGGCAGCAGTTCTCCCTTACCAAATCTGGTTACTAGGGCAACAGAGCCTCAATGGAAGTCGTGTTCTAGATTGGAATTTAGAATGGAATGTGCCAGGAGAAAGCCCCTCAAGTTGGTCTCACTACTTCTTCTTCGTGTTTTTAATTTAATTTTTTATTTTTGATTACAGCAAGTGTGATTACAATGTTTGGCTTGTGGTAGGTGTGGAAGATGTGCTTCTTTTACACATACACATATGTCTGTTCTTCCTGGGATCCTTTTCCCATGTACGTTATGACAGGATGTTGAGTCGTCTTCTCTTGGTATTCCATAGGTCTTTGGTGATTATATATGTCACCTGTGTTTGTATGTCTGTTAACCCCAATATCGTAATGAAACCAATCCTCACACCTTTCCATTGGTGAACCATAAGTTTGTTTAATGAATCTGTGATTGTCCTTCTCCGTGGAAATATCTGCCCTGGTATCCGTTTTTAGGTAACACCTATAAGTGATATGATATGATATGTGTCTTTCACTTTCTGACTTACTACAAGTCACGTGATTACCTCTAGACACATCTACAGTGCTGCAAATGGCATTGTGTCCTTTTATTCCTTGGCTTCTACTCTGCCTCAGTGAGGTCCATTTTCAACAGTGTGATTCCCTGAGGGCTGAGGATTAGCTGACCTGGGCAGCCTGAACCTGCCGGCCGGCCCTCCTCAGGTGTGCCTGGGTTGAGGTCAATATAAACAGCGCTCCAGGCAGCAATAGCCCCTGAAGGCGTGCCTGACTCCATATTCTCTGCCCCGTCAGCAGTCTCCGGGCTGTGCTGGTGGGAGGGAGTGAGGGGCCACGGCTTTGTGGGTGGCCCGTTGTGAGTGGGGCTGTGCTGGACTTTCTGCAGGGGTTGCCAGGCTGCCACCTGTAAAGAAGAGGATGTGTCACCCATACCTTCCGCTGGAATTTCTCTCCGGACAGAGGTGAGGAAGGAAAAAAGCAGTGGGGGCCTGGACAAGAAGGGTATCTCAGGCAGGGCAATGGAAAGCTTCTAGAAGAGCACCCGGGGCCAGGACCATCCTGGCTGTCCTGCAGGCACCAAGTTGGCCTGCGTGCTGCCGCTGGTGTGGCTCCACGGCCCTTCCTCTAGGCTTTCAAGCCCTTGTACATATTCAGGTGTTTTACCTGGGAAGGGTGGGAACATTTCAGCAGCAGCTGGCCTGGGGCTCTGCTCACGTTTACTCACAGATGTCTCGGCATTGTCCCCCAGATTTGCAATGAGGACGCTCCTTGCGTGGGGGGTGGGCTGCTGGCTGTATGGGAGATGATTCCCCACCTCTGACCAATTTCAGAATTGTTTACCGCTGGAGCAAGTGCCCTGATAGGGTTTTCCTCTGTATAACTGGTGGGTTCAGGTATTTTTTCCTTTTTGGTTCAAGTTAGGTTTTATTCCTCTTTTGTGTATTTATTGATATAAGCATGACAATAGTTCATTCATATAAATACATCTGTGTGAAGGGAAGACCTTTTTTCTATTTTTAAATTTTATTTTATAAAATTTTGAAATTTAATTTTATTTATTTTTTTATACAGCAGGTTATTATTAGTTATGTATTTTATGCATATACATGTATACAGGTCAATCCCAATCTCCCAACTCATCCCACCACCACCACCCCATGGCTTCCCACACTTGGTGTCCATACGTTTGTTCTCTACCTCTGTGTCTCTGTTTCTTCCCTGCAAACCAGTTCATCTGTACCATTTGTCTAGGTTCCACATATATGCATTAATAAAGAATATTTGTTTTTCTCTTTCTGACTTACTTCATTCTGTATGACAGTCTCTAAATCCATCGACGTCTCTACAAATGACCCAGGTTCATTCCTTCTTATGGCTGAGTAATATTCCATTTTATATATGTACCACATCTTTATCCATTCGTCTGTCTGTGGGTATTTAGGTTGCTTCCATTACCTGGCTATTGTCAATAGTGCTGCACTGACCATTGTGGTGAATGTGCCTTTTTGATTTATGGTTTTCTCTGGTATATGCCCAGAAGTAGGATTGCTGGATCATATGGTAATTCTATTTCAAGTTTTTTTAACGAAACTCCATACTGTTGTCCATAGACACTGTATCAATTTACATTCCCACCAATAGTGGAAGAGGGTTCCTTTTGTCCACACCCTCCCCAGAGTTTGTTGGTTGTAGATTTTCTGATGATGCCGTTTCTAACAGGTGTGAGGTGATCCCTCATTGTAGTTTTGATTTGCATTTCTCTAATAATTAGTGATGTTGAGCAGCTTTGCATGTGCGTCTTGGCCGTCTCTGTGTCTTCTTTGAAGAAACGTCTCTTTAGATCTTCTGCCCATTTTTGTATTGGGTTGTTTGTTGTTTTAATATTAAGCTGCATGAGCTCTTTATATATGTTGGAGATTAAACCTTTGTCCATTGATTCGTTTGCAAATATTTTCGCCCATTCTGAGGGATGCCTTTTTCCATTCCTGTTTTTTTAACAAAGAAAGAAAGAAAGAAAAAGAAGCAGAACACTAATGTGCGTAAAATATGCCTTTTGAAACGGTCGTTTTGAAATATGGGCGTCCTTTGAATTTTTTGGTCGATATGTGACCCCAGGATTTGTTTTCAGGGCAGGTGTCATTTACAGGTCTGCAATGGTTTTGAATATCAACTGACCATGAGCGCTGGGATTAAAGCTGCTGTTGTGTGAAACGGCCACAAGGTGGCAGCAGTTCTCCCTTACCAAATCTGGTTACTAGGGCAACAGAGCCTCAATGGAAGTCGTGTTCTAGATTGGAATTTAGAATGGAATGTGCCAGGAGAAAGCCCCTCAAGTTGGTCTCACTACTTCTTCTTCGTGTTTTTAATTTAATTTTTTATTTTTGATTACAGCAAGTGTGATTACAATGTTTGGCTTGTGGTAGGTGTGGAAGATGTGCTTCTTTTACACATACACATATGTCTGTTCTTCCTGGGATCCTTTTCCCATGTACGTTATGACAGGATGTTGAGTCGTCTTCTCTTGGTATTCCATAGGTCTTTGGTGATTATATATGTCACCTGTGTTTGTATGTCTGTTAACCCCAACATTGTAATGAAACCAATCCTCACACCTTTCCATTGGTGAACCATAAGTTTGTTTAATGAATCTGTGATTGTCCTTCTCCGTGGAAATATCTGCCCTGGTATCCGTTTTTAGGTAACACCTATAAGTGATATGATATGATATGTGTCTTTCACTTTCTGACTTACTACAAGTCACGTGATTACCTCTAGACACATCTACAGTGCTGCAAATGGCATTGTGTCCTTTTATTCCTTGGCTTCTACTCTGCCTTAGTGAGGTCCATTTTCAACAGTGTGATTCCCTGAGGGCTGAGGATTAGCTGACCTGGGCAGCCTGAACCTGCCGGCCGGCCCTCCTCAGGTGTGCCTGGGTTGAGGTCAATATAAACAGCGCTCCAGGCAGCAATAGCCCCTGAAGCCGTGCCTGACTCCATATTCTCTGCCCCGTCAGCAGTCTCGGGGCTGTGCTGGTGGGAGGGAGTGAGGGGCCACGGCTTTGTGGGTGGCCCGTTGTGAGTGGGGCTCTGCTGGACTTTCTGCAGGGGTTGCCAGGCTGCCACCTGTAAAGAAGAGGATGTGTCACCCATACCTTCCGCTGGAATTTCTCTCCGGACAGAGGTGAGGAAGGAAAAAAGCAGTGGGGGCCTGGACAAGAAGGGTATCTCAGGCAGGGCAATGGAAAGCTTCTAGAAGAGCACCCGGGGCCAGGACCATCCTGGCTGTCCTGCAGGCACCAAGTTGGCCTGCGTGCTGCCGCTGGCGTGGCTCCACGGCCCTTCCTCTAGGCTTTCAAGCCCTTGTACATATTCAGGTGTTTTACCTGGGAAGGGTGGGAACAGTTCAGCAGCAGCTGGCCTGGGGCTCTGCTCACGTTTACTCACAGATGCCTCGGCACGGTCCCCCAGATTTGCAATGAGGACGCTCCTTGCGTGGGGGGTGGGCTGCTGGCTGTATGGGAGATGATTCCCCACCTCTGACCAATTTCAGAATTGTTTACCGCTGGAGCAAGTGCCCTGATAGGGTTTTCCTCTGTATAACAGGTCGGTTCAGGTATTTTTTTCCTTTTTGGTTCAAGTTAGGTTTTATTCCTCTTTTGTGTATTTACTGATATAAGCATGGCAATAGTTCATTCATATAAATACATCTGTGTGAAGGGAAGACCTTTTTTCTATTTTTAAATTTTATTTTATAAAATTTTGAAATTTAATTTTATTTATTTTTTTATACAGCAGGTTATTATTAGTTATGTATTTTATGCATATACATGTATACAGGTCAATCCCAATCTCCTGACTCATCCCACCACCACCACCCCATGGCTTCCCACACTTGGTGTCCATACGTTTGTTCTCTACCTCTGTGTCTCTGTTTCTTCCCTGCAAACCAGTTCATCTGTACCATTTGTCTAGGTTCCACATATATGCATTAATATACAATATTTGTTTTTCTCTTTCTGACTTACTTCATTCTGTATGACAGTCTCTAGATCCATCGACGTCTCTACAAATGACCCAGTTTCATTCCTTCTTATGGCTGAGTAATATTCCATTTTATATATGTACCACATCTTTATCCATTCGTCTGTCTGTGGGTATTTAGGTTGCTTCCATTACCTGGCTATTGTCAATAGTGCTGCAATGACCATTGTGGTGAATGTGCCTTTATGATTTATGGTTTTCTCTGGTATATGCCCAGAAGTAGGATTGCTGGATCATATGGTAATTCTATTTCAAGTTTTTTTAACGAAACTCCATACTGTTGTCCATAGACACTGTATCAATTTACATTCCCACCAATAGTGGAAGAGGGTTCCTTTTGTCCACACCCTCCCCAGAGTTTGTTGGTTGTAGATTTTCTGATGATGCCGATTCTAACAGGTGTGAGGTGATCCCTCATTGTAGTTTTGATTTGCATTTCTCTAATAATTAGTGATGTTGAGCAGCTTTTCATGTGCGTCTTGGCCGTCTCTGTGTCTTCTTTGAAGAAACGTCTCTTTAGATCTTCTGCCCATTTTTGTATTGGGTTGTTTGTTGTTTTAATATTAAGCTGCATGAGCTCTTTATATATGTTGGAGATTAAACCTTTGTCCATTGATTCGTTTGCAAATATTTTCGCCCATTCTGAGGGATGCCTTTTTCCATTCCTGTTTTTTTAACAAAGAAAGAAAGAAAGAAAAAGAAGCAGAACGCTAATGTGCGTAAAATATGCCTTTTGAAACGGTCGTTTTGATATATGGGCGTCCTTTGAATTTTTTGGTCGATATGTGACCCCAGGATTTGTTTTCAGGGCAGGTGTCATTTACAGGTCTGCAATGATTTTGAATATCAACTGACCATGAGCGCTGGGATTAAAGCTGCTGTTGTGTGAAACGGCCACAAGGTGGCAGCAGTTCTCCCTTACCAAATCTGGTTACTAGGGCAACAGAGCCTCAATGGAAGTCGTGTTCTAGATTGGAATTTAGAATGGAATGTGCCAGGAGAAAGCCCCTCAAGTTGGTCTCACTACTTCTTCTTCGTGTTTTTAATTTAATTTTTTTATTTTTGATTACAGCAAGTGTGATTACAATGTTTGGCTTGTGGTAGGTGTGGAAGATGTGCTTCTTTTACACATACACATATGTCTGTTCTTCCTGGGATCCTTTTCCCATGTACGTTATGACAGAATGTTGAGTCGTCTTCTCTTGGTATTCCATAGGTCTTTGGTGATTATATATGTCACCTGTGTTTGTATGTCTGTTAACCCCAACATTGTAATGAAACCAATCCTCACACCTTTCCATTGGTGAACCATAAGTTTGTTTAATGAATCTGTGATTGTCCTTCTCCGTGGAAATATCTGCCCTGGTATCCGTTTTTAGGTAACACCTATAAGTGATATGATATGATATGTGTCATTCACTTTCTGACTTACTACAAGTCACGTGATTACCTCTAGACACATCTACAGTGCTGCAAATGGCATTGTGCCTTTTATTCCTTGGCTTCTTCTCTGCCTTAGTGAGGTCCATTTTCAACAGTGTGATTCCCTGAGGGCTGAGGATTAGCTGACCTGGGCAGCCTGAACCTGCCGGCCGGCCCTCCTCAGGTGTGCCTGGGTTGAGGTCAATATAAACAGCGCTCCAGGCAGCAATAGCCCCTGAAGCCGTGCCTGACTCCATATTCTCTGCCCCGTCAGCAGTCTCGGGGCTGTGCTGGTGGGAAGGAGTGAGGGGCCACGGCTTTGTGGGTGGCCCGTTGTGAGTGGGGCTCTGCTGGACTTTCTGCAGGGGTTGCCAGGCTGCCACCTGTAAAGAAGAGGATGTGTCACCCATACCTTCCGCTGGAATTTCTCTCCGGACAGAGGTGAGGAAGGAAAAAAGCAGTGGGGCCTGGACAAGAAGGGTATCTCAGGCAGGGCAATGGAAAGCTTCTAGAAGAGCACCCGGGGCCAGGACCATCGTGGCTGTCCTGCAGGCACCAAGTTGGCCTGCGTGCTGCCGCTGGTGTGGCTCCACGGCCCTTCCTCTAGGCTTTCAAGCCCTTGTACATATTCAGGTGTTTTACCTGGGAAGGGTGGGAACAGTTCAGCAGCAGCTGGCCTGGGGCTCTGCTCACGTTTACTCACAGATGCCTCGGCATTGTCCCCCAGCTTTGCAATGAGGACGCTCCTTGCATGGGGGGTGGGCTGCTGGCTGTATGGGAGATGATTCCCCACCTCTGACCAATTTCAGAATTGTTTACCGCTGGAGCAAGTGCCCTGATAGGGTTTTCCTCTGTATAACTGGTGGGTTCAGGTATTTTTTCCTTTTTGGTTCAAGTTAGGTTTTATTCCTCTTTTGTGTATTTATTGATATAAGCATGGCAATAGTTCATTCATATAAATACATCTGTGTGAAGGGAAGACCGTTATTCTATTTTTAAATTTTATTTTATAAAATTTTGAAATGTAATTTTATTTATTTTTTTATACAGCATGTTATTATTAGTTATGTATTTTATGCATATACATGTATACAGGTCAATCCCAATCTCCCGACTCATCCCACCACCACCACCCCATGGCTTCCCACACTTGGTGTCCATACGTTTGTTCTCTACCTCTGTGTCTCTATTTCTTCCCTGCAAACCAGTTCATCTGTACCATTTGTCTAGGTTCCACATATATGCATTAATATACAATATTTGTTTTTCTCTTTCTGACTTACTTCATTCTGTATGACAGTCTCTAGATCCATCGACGTCTCTACAAATGACCCAGTTTCATTCCTTCTTATGGCTGAGTAATATTCCATTTTATATATGTACCACATCTTTATCCATTCGTCTGTCTGTGGGTATTTAGGTTGCTTCCATTACCTGGCTATTGTCAATAGTGCTGCAATGACCATTGTGGTGAATGTGCCTTTTTGATTTATGGTTTTCTCTGGTATATGCCCAGAAGTAGGATTGCTGGATCATATGGTAATTCTATTTCAAGTTTTTTTAACGAAACTCCATACTGTTGTCCATAGACACTGTATCAATTTACATTCCCACCAATAGTGGAAGAGGGTTCCTTTTGTCCACACCCTCCCCAGAGTTTGTTGGTTGTAGATTTTCTGATGATGCCGATTCTAACAGGTGTGAGGTGATCCCTCATTGTAGTTTTGATTTGCATTTCTCTAATAATTAGTGATGTTGAGCAGCTTTTCATGTGCGTCTTGGCCGTCTCTGTGTCTTCTTTGAAGAAACGTCTCTTTAGATCTTCTGCCCATTTTTGTATTGGGTTGTTTGTGGTTTTAATATTAAGCTGCATGAGCTCTTTATATATGTTGGAGATTAAACCTTTGTCCATTGATTCGTTTGCAAATATTTTCGCCCATTCTGAGGGATGCCTTTTTCCATTCCTGTTTTTTTAACAAAGAAAGAAAGAAAGAAAAAGAAGCAGAACGCTAATGTGCGTAAAATATGCCTTTTGAAACGGTCGTTTTGAAATATGGGCGTCCTTTGAATTTTTTGGTCGATATGTGACCCCAGGATTTGTTTTCAGGGCAGGTGTCATTTACAGGTCTGCAATGATTTTGAATATCAACTGACCATGAGCGCTGGGATTAAAGCTGCTGTTGTGTGAAACGGCCACAAGGTGGCAGCAGTTCTCCCTTACCAATTCTGGTTACTAGGGCAACAGAGCCTCAATGGAAGTCGTGTTCTAGATTGGAATTTAGAATGGAATGTGCCAGGAGAAAGCCCCTCAAGTTGGTCTCACTACTTCTTCTTCGTGTTTTTAATTTAATTTTTTATTTTTGATTACAGCAAGTGTGATTACAATGTTTGGCTTGTGGTAGGTGTGGAAGATGTGCTTCTTTTACACATACACATATGTCTGTTCATCCTGGGATCCTTTTCCCATGTACGTTATGACAGAATGTTGAGTCGTCTTCTCTTGGTATTCCATAGGTCTTTGGTGATTATATATGTCACCTGTGTTTGTATGTCTGTTAACCCCAACATTGTAATGAAACCAATCCTCACACCTTTCCATTGGTGAACCATAAGTTTGTTTAATGAATCTGTGATTGTCCTTCTCCGTGGAAATATCTGCCCTGGTATCCGTTTTTAGGTAACACCTATAAGTGATATGATATGATATGTGTCATTCACTTTCTGACTTACTACAAGTCACGTGATTACCTCTAGACACATCTACAGTGCTGCAAATGGCATTGTGTCCTTTTATTCCTTGGCTTCTACTCTGCCTTAGTGAGGTCCATTTTCAACAGTGTGATTCCCTGAGGGCTGAGGATTAGCTGACCTGGGCAGCCTGAACCTGCCGGCCGGCCCTCCTCAGGTGTGCCTGGGTTGAGGTCAATATAAACAGCGCTCCAGGCAGCAATAGCCCCTGAAGCCGTGCCTGACTCCATATTCTCTGCCCCGTCAGCAGTCTCGGGGCTGTGCTGGTGGGAGGGAGTGAGGGGCCACGGCTTTGTGGGTGGCCCGTTGTGAGTGGGGCTCTGCTGGACTTTCTGCAGGGGTTGCCAGGCTGCCACCTGTAAAGAAGAGGATGTGTCACCCATACCTTCCGCTGGAATTTCTCTCCGGACAGAGGTGAGGAAGGAAAAAAGCAGTGGGGGCCTGGACAAGAAGGGTATCTCAGGCAGGGCAATGGAAAGCTTCTAGAAGAGCACCCGGGGCCAGGACCACCCTGGCTGTCCTGCAGGCACCAAGTTGGCCTGCGTGCTGCCGCTGGTGTGGCTCCACGGCCCTTCCTCTAGGCTTTCAAGCCCTTGTACATATTCAGGTGTTTTACCTGGGAAGGGTGGGAACAGTTCAGCAGCAGCTGGCCTGGGGCTCTGCTCACGTTTACTCACAGATGCCTCGGCATTGTCCCCCAGCTTTGCAATGAGGACGCTCCTTGCATGGGGGGTGGGCTGCTGGCTGTATGGGAGATGATTCCCCACCTCTGACCAATTTCAGAATTGTTTACCGCTGGAGCAAGTGCCCTGATAGGGTTTTCCTCTGTATAACTGGTGGGTTCAGGTATTTTTTCCTTTTTGGTTCAAGTTAGGTTTTATTCCTCTTTTGTGTATTTATTGATATAAGCATGGCAATAGTTCATTCATATAAATACATCTGTGTGAAGGGAAGACCTTTTTTCTATTTTTAAATTTTATTTTATAAAATTTTGAAATTTAATTTTATTTATTTTTTTATACAGCAGGTTATTATTAGTTATGTATTTTATGCATATACATGTATACAGGTCAATCCCAATCTCCCGACTCATCCCACCACCACCACCCCATGGCTTCCCACACTTGGTGTCCATACGTTTGTTCTCTACCTCTGTGTCTCTGTTTCTTCCCTGCAAACCAGTTCATCTGTACCATTTGTCTAGGTTCCACATATATGCATTAATATACAATATTTGTTTTTCTCTTTCTGACTTACTTCATTCTGTATGACAGTCTCTAGATCCATCGACGTCTCTACAAATGACCCAGTTTCATTCCTTCTTATGGCTGAGTAATATTCCATTTTATATATGTACCACATCTTTATCCATTCGTCTGTCTGTGGGTATTTAGGTTGCTTCCATTACCTGGCTATTGTCAATAGTGCTGCAATGACCATTGTGGTGAATGTGCCTTTTTGATTTATGGTTTTCTCTGGTATATGCCCAGAAGTAGGATTGCTGGATCATATGGTAATTCTATTTCAAGTTTTTTTAACGAAACTCCATACTGTTGTCCATAGACACTGTATCAATTTACATTCCCACCAATAGTGGAAGAGGGTTCCTTTTGTCCACACCCTCCCCAGAGTTTGTTGGTTGTAGATTTTCTGATGATGCCGATTCTAACAGGTGTGAGGTGATCCCTCATTGTAGTTTTGATTTGCATTTCTCTAATAATTAGTGATGTTGAGCAGCTTTTCATGTGCGTCTTGGCCGTCTCTGTGTCTTCTTTGAAGAAACGTCTCTTTAGATCTTCTGCCCATTTTTGTATTGGGTTGTTTGTGGTTTTAATATTAAGCTGCATGAGCTCTTTATATATGTTGGAGATTAAACCATTGTCCATTGATTCGTTTGCAAATATTTTCGCCCATTCTGAGGGATGCCTTTTTCCATTCCTGTTTTTTTAACAAAGAAAGAAAGAAAGAAAAAGAAGCAGAACGCTAATGTGCGTAAAATATGCCTTTTGAAACGGTCGTTTTGAAATATGGGCGTCCTTTGAATTTTTTGGTCGATATGTGACCCCAGGATTTGTTTTCAGGGCAGGTGTCATTTACAGGTCTGCAATGGTTTTGAATATCAACTGACCATGAGCGCTGGGATTAAAGCTGCTGTTGTGTGAAACGGCCACAAGGTGGCAGCAGTTCTCCCTTACCAAATCTGGTTACTAGGGCAACAGAGCCTCAATGGAAGTCGTGTTCTAGATTGGAATTTAGAATGGAATGTGCCAGGAGAAAGCCCCTCAAGTTGGTCTCACTACTTCTTCTTCGTGTTTTTAATTTAATTTTTTATTTTTGATTACAGCAAGTGTGATTACAATGTTTGGCTTGTGGTAGGTGTGGAAGATGTGCTTCTTTTACACATACACTTATGTCTGTTCTTCCTGGGATCCTTTTCCCATGTACGTTATGACAGAATGTTGAGTCGTCTTCTCTTGGTATTCCATAGGTCTTTGGTGATTATATATGTCACCTGTGTTTGTATGTCTGTTAACCCCAACATTGTAATGAAACCAATCCTCACACCTTTCCATTGGTGAACCATAAGTTTGTTTAATGAATCTGTGATTGTCCTTCTCCGTGGAAATATCTGCCCTGGTATCCGTTTTTAGGTAACACCTATAAGTGATATGATATGATATGTGTCTTTCACTTTCTGACTTACTACAAGTCACGTGATTACCTCTAGACACATCTACAGTGCTGCAAATGGCATTGTGTCCTTTTATTCCTTGGCTTCTACTCTGCCTTAGTGAGGTCCATTTTCAACAGTGTGATTCCCTGAGGGCTGAGGATTAGCTGACCTGGGCAGCCTGAACCTGCCGGCCGGCCCTCCTCAGGTGTGCCTGGGTTGAGGTCAATATAAACAGCGCTCCAGGCAGCAATAGCCCCTGAAGCCGTGCCTGACTCCATATTCTCTGCCCCGTCAGCAGTCTCGGGGCTGTGCTGGTGGGAGGGAGTGAGGGGCCACGGCTTTGTGGGTGGCCCGTTGTGAGTGGGGCTCTGCTGGAGTTTCTGCAGGGGTTGCCAGGCTGCCACCTGTAAAGAAGAGGATGTGTCACCCATACCTTCCGCTGGAATTTCTCTCCGGACAGAGGTGAGGAAGGAAAAAAGCAGTGGGGGCCTGGACAAGAAGGGTATCTCAGGCAGGGCAATGGAAAGCTTCTAGAAGAGCACCCGGGGCCAGGACCATCCTGGCTGTCCTGCAGGCACCAAGTTGGCCTGCGTGCTGCCGCTGGTGTGGCTCCACGGCCCTTCCTCTAGGCTTTCAAGCCCTTGTACATATTCAGGTGTTTTACCTGGGAAGGGTGGGAACAGTTCAGCAGCAGCTGGCCTGGGGCTCTGCTCACGTTTACTCACAGATGCCTCGGCATTGTCCCCCAGCTTTGCAATGAGGACGCTCCTTGCATGGGGGGTGGGCTGCTGGCTGTATGGCAGATGATTCCCCACCTCTGACCAATTTCAGAATTGTTTACCGCTGGAGCAAGTGCCCTGATAGGGTTTTCCTCTGTATAACTGGTGGGTTCAGGTATTTTTTCCTTTTTGGTTCAAGTTAGGTTTTATTCCTCTTTTGTGTATTTACTGATATAAGCATGGCAATAGTTCATTCATATAAATACATCTGTGTGAAGGGAAGACCTTTTTTCTATTTTTAAATTTTATTTTATAAAATTTTGAAATTTAATTTTATTTATTTTTTTATACAGCAGGTTATTATTAGTTATGTATTTTATGCATATACATGTATACAGGTCAATCCCAATCTCCCGACTCATCCCACCACCACCACCCCATGGCTTCCCACACTTGGTGTCCATACGTTTGTTCTCTACCTCTGTGTCTCTGTTTCTTCCCTGCAAACCAGTTCATCTGTACCATTTGTCTAGGTTCCACATATATGCATTAATATACAATATTTGTTTTTCTCTTTCTGACTTACTTCATTCTGTATGACAGTCTCTAGATCCATCGACGTCTCTACAAATGACCCAGTTTCATTCCTTCTTATGGCTGAGTAATATTCCATTTTATATATGTACCACATCTTTATCCATTCGTCTGTCTGTGGGTATTTAGGTTGCTTCCATTACCTGGCTATTGTCAATAGTGCTGCAATGACCATTGTGGTGAATGTGCCTTTTTGATTTATGGTTTTCTCTGGTATATGCCCAGAAGTAGGATTGCTGGATCATATGGTAATTCTATTTCAAGTTTTTTTAACGAAACTCCATACTGTTGTCCATAGACACTGTATCAATTTACATTCCCACCAATAGTGGAAGAGGGTTCCTTTTGTCCACACCCTCCCCAGAGTTTGTTGGTTGTAGATTTTCTGATGATGCCGATTCTAACAGGTGTGAGGTGATCCCTCATTGTAGTTTTGATTTGCATTTCTCTAATAATTAGTGATGTTGAGCAGCTTTTCATGTGCGTCTTGGCCGTCTCTGTGTCTTTGAAGAAACGTCTCTTTAGATCTTCTGCCCATTTTTGTATTGGGTTGTTTGTTGTTTTAATATTAAGCTGCATGAGCTCTTTATATATGTTGGAGATTAAACCTTTGTCCATTGATTCGTTTGCAAATATTTTCGCCCATTCTGAGGGATGCCTTTTTCCATTCCTGTTTTTTTAACAAAGAAAGAAAGAAAGAAAAAGAAGCAGAACGCTAATGTGCGTAAAATATGCCTTTTGAAACGGTCGTTTTGAAATATGGGCGTCCTTTGAATTTTTTGGTCGATATGTGACCCCAGGATTTGTTTTCAGGGCAGGTGTCATTTACAGGTCTGCAATGATTTTGAATATCAACTGACCATGAGCGCTGGGATTAAAGCTGCTGTTGTGTGAAACGGCCACAAGGTGGCAGCAGTTCTCCCTTACCAAATCTGGTTACTAGGGCAACAGAGCCTCAATGGAAGTCGTGTTCTAGATTGGAATTTAGAATGGAATGTGCCAGGAGAAAGCCCCTCAAGTTGGTCTCACTACTTCTTCTTCGTGTTTTTAATTTAATTTTTTATTTTTGATTACAGCAAGTGTGATTACAATGTTTGGCTTGTGGTAGGTGTGGAAGATGTGCTTCTTTTACACATACACATATGTCTGTTCTTCCTGGGATCCTTTTCCCATGTACGTTATGACAGGATGTTGAGTCGTCTTCTCTTGGTATTCCATAGGTCTTTGGTGATTATATATGTCACCTGTGTTTGTATGTCTGTTAACCCCAATATCGTAATGAAACCAATCCTCACACCTTTCCATTGGTGAACCATAAGTTTGTTTAATGAATCTGTGATTGTCCTTCTCCGTGGAAATATCTGCCCTGGTATCCGTTTTTAGGTAACACCTATAAGTGATATGATATGATATGTGTCTTTCACTTTCTGACTTACTACAAGTCACGTGATTACCTCTAGACACATCTACAGTGCTGCAAATGGCATTGTGTCCTTTTATTCCTTGGCTTCTACTCTGCCTTAGTGAGGTCCATTTTCAACAGTGTGATTCCCTGAGGGCTGAGGATTAGCTGACCTGGGCAGCCTGAACCTGCCGGCCGGCCCTCCTCACGTGTGCCTGGGTTGAGGTCAATATAAACAGCGCTCCAGGCAGCAATAGCCCCTGAAGCTGTGCCTGACTCCATATTCTCTGCCCCGTCAGCAGTCTCGGGGCTGTGCTGGTGGGAGGGAGTGAGGGGCCACGGCTTTGTGGGTGGCCCGTTGTGAGTGGGGCTCTGCTGGACTTTCTGCAGGGGTTGCCAGGCTGCCACCTGTAAAGAAGAGGATGTGTCACCCATACCTTCCGCTGGAATTTCTCTCCGGACAGAGGTGAGGAAGGAAAAAAGCAGTGGGGGCCTGGACAAGAAGGGTATCTCAGGCAGGGCAATGGAAAGCTTCTAGAAGAGCACCCGGGGCCAGGACCATCCTGGCTGTCCTGCAGGCACCAAGTTGGCCTGCGTGCTGCCGCTGGTGTGGCTCCACGGCCCTTCCTCTAGGCTTTCAAGCCCTTGTACATATTCAGGTGTTTTACCTGGGAAGGGTGGGAACAGTTCAGCAGCAGCTGGCCTGGGGCTCTGCTCACGTTTACTCACAGATGCCTCGGCATTGTCCCCCAGATTTGCAGTGAGGACGCTCCTTGCATGGGGGGTGGGCTGCTGGCTGTATGGCAGATGATTCCCCACCTCTGACCAAATTCAGAATTGTTTACCGCTGGAGCAAGTGCCCTGATAGGATTTTCCTCTGTATAACTGGTGGGTTCAGGTATTTTTTCCTTTTTGGTTCAAGTTAGGTTTTATTCCTCTTTTGTGTATTTATTGATATAAGCATGGCAATAGTTCATTCATATAAATACATCTGTGTGAAGGGAAGACCTTTTTTCTATTTTTAAATTTTATTTTATAAAATTTTGAAATTTAATTTTATTTATTTTTTTATACAGCAGGTTATTATTAGTTATGTATTTTATGCATATACATGTATACAGGTCAATCCCAATCTCCCGACTCATCCCACCACCACCACCCCATGGCTTCCCACACTTGGTGTCCATACGTTTGTTCTCTACCTCTGTGTCTCTGTTTCTTCCCTGCAAACCAGTTCATCTGTACCATTTGTCTAGGTTCCACATATATGCATTAATATACAATATTTGTTTTTCTCTTTCTGACTTACTTCATTCTGTATGACAGTCTCTAGATCCATCGACGTCTCTACAAATGACCCAGTTTCATTCCTTCTTATGGCTGAGTAATATTCCATTTTATATATGTACCACATCTTTATCCATTCGTCTGTCTGTGGGTATTTAGGTTGCTTCCATTACCTGGCTATTGTCAATAGTGCTGCAATGACCATTGTGGTGAATGTGCCTTTTTGATTTATGGTTTTCTCTGGTATATGCCCAGAAGTAGGATTGCTGGATCATATGGTAATTCTATTTCAAGTTTTTTTAACGAAACTCCATACTGTTGTCCATAGACACTGTATCAATTTACATTCCCACCAATAGTGGAAGAGGGTTCCTTTTGTCCACACCCTCCCCAGAGTTTGTTGGTTGTAGATTTTCTGATGATGCCGATTCTAACAGGTGTGAGGTGATCCCTCATTGTAGTTTTGATTTGCATTTCTCTAATAATTAGTGATGTTGAGCAGCTTTTCATGTGCGTCTTGGCCGTCTCTGTGTCTTCTTTGAAGAAACGTCTCTTTAGATCTTCTGCCCATTTTTGTATTGGGTTGTTTGTTGTTTTAATATTAAGCTGCATGAGCTCTTTATATATGTTGGAGATTAAACCTTTGTCCATTGATTCGTTTGCAAATATTTTCGCCCATTCTGAGGGATGCCTTTTTCCATTCCTGTTTTTTTAACAAAGAAAGAAAGAAAGAAAAAGAAGCAGAACGCTAATGTGCGTAAAATATGCCTTTTGAAACGGTCGTTTTGAAATATGGGCGTCCTTTGAATTTTTTGGTCAATATGTGACCCCAGGATTTGTTTTCAGGGCAGGTGTCATTTACAGGTCTGCAATGATTTTGAATATCAACTGACCATGAGCGCTGGGATTAAAGCTGCTGTTGTGTGAAACGGCCACAAGGTGGCAGCAGTTCTCCCTTACCAAATCTGGTTACTAGGGCAACAGAGCCTCAATGGAAGTCGTGTTCTAGATTGGAATTTAGAATGGAATGTGCCAGGAGAAAGCCCCTCAAGTTGGTCTCACTACTTCTTCTTCGTGTTTTTAATTTAATTTTTTATTTTTGATTACAGCAAGTGTGATTACAATGTTTGGCTTGTGGTAGGTGTGGAAGATGTGCTTCTTTTACACATACACATATGTCTGTTCTTCCTGGGATCCTTTTCCCATGTACGTTATGACAGGATGTTGAGTCGTCTTCTCTTGGTATTCCATAGGTCTTTGGTGATTATATATGTCACCTGTGTTTGTATGTCTGTTAACCCCAATATCGTAATGAAACCAATCCTCACACCTTTCCATTGGTGAACCATAAGTTTGTTTAATGAATCTGTGATTGTCCTTCTCCGTGGAAATATCTGCCCTGGTATCCGTTTTTAGGTAACACCTATAAGTGATATGATATGATATGTGTCTTTCACTTTCTGACTTACTACAAGTCACGTGATTACCTCTAGACACATCTACAGTGCTGCAAATGGCATTGTGTCCTTTTATTCCTTGGCTTCTACTCTGCCTTAGTGAGGTCCATTTTCAACAGTGTGATTCCCTGAGGGCTGAGGATTAGCTGACCTGGGCAGCCTGAACCTGCCGGCCGGCCCTCCTCACGTGTGCCTGGGTTGAGGTCAATATAAACAGCGCTCCAGGCAGCAATAGCCCCTGAAGCTGTGCCTGACTCCATATTCTCTGCCCCGTCAGCAGTCTCGGGGCTGTGCTGGTGGGAGGGAGTGAGGGGCCACGGCTTTGTGGGTGGCCCGTTGTGAGTGGGGCTCTGCTGGACTTTCTGCAGGGGTTGCCAGGCTGCCACCTGTAAAGAAGAGGATGTGTCACCCATACCTTCCGCTGGAATTTCTCTCCGGACAGAGGTGAGGAAGGAAAAAAGCAGTGGGGGCCTGGACAAGAAGGGTATCTCAGGCAGGGCAATGGAAAGCTTCTAGAAGAGCACCCGGGGCCAGGACCATCCTGGCTGTCCTGCAGGCACCAAGTTGGCCTGCGTGCTGCCGCTGGTGTGGCTCCACGGCCCTTCCTCTAGGCTTTCAAGCCCTTGTACATATTCAGGTGTTTTACCTGGGAAGGGTGGGAACAGTTCAGCAGCAGCTGGCCTGGGGCTCTGCTCACGTTTACTCACAGATGCCTCGGCATTGTCCCCCAGCTTTGCAATGAGGACGCTCCTTGCATGGGGGGTGGGCTGCTGGCTGTATGGCAGATGATTCCCCACCTCTGACCAATTTCAGAATTGTTTACCGCTGGAGCAAGTGCCCTGATAGGGTTTTCCTCTGTATAACTGGTGGGTTCAGGTATTTTTTCCTTTTTGGTTCAAGTTAGGTTTTATTCCTCTTTTGTGTATTTATTGATATAAGCATGGCAATAGTTCATTCATATAAATACATCTGTGTGAAGGGAAGACCTTTTTTCTATTTTTAAATTTTATTTTATAAAATTTTGAAATTTAATTTTATTTATTTTTTTATACAGCAGGTTATTATTAGTTATGTATTTTATGCATATACATGTATACAGGTCAATCCCAATCTCCCGACTCATCCCACCACCACCACCCCATGGCTTCCCACACTTGGTGTCCATACGTTTGTTCTCTACCTCTGTGTCTCTGTTTCTTCCCTGCAAACCAGTTCATCTGTACCATTTGTCTAGGTTCCACATATATGCATTAATATACAATATTTGTTTTTCTCTTTCTGACTTACTTCATTCTGTATGACAGTCTCTAGATCCATCGACGTCTCTACAAATGACCCAGTTTCATTCCTTCTTATGGCTGAGTAATATTCCATTTTATATATGTACCACATCTTTATCCATTCGTCTGTCTGTGGGTATTTAGGTTGCTTCCATTACCTGGCTATTGTCAATAGTGCTGCAATGACCATTGTGGTGAATGTGCCTTTTTGATTTATGGTTTTCTCTGGTATATGCCCAGAAGTAGGATTGCTGGATCATATGGTAATTCTATTTCAAGTTTTTTTAACGAAACTCCATACTGTTGTCCATAGACACTGTATCAATTTACATTCCCACCAATAGTGGAAGAGGGTTCCTTTTGTCCACACCCTCCCCAGAGTTTGTTGGTTGTAGATTTTCTGATGATGCCGATTCTAACAGGTGTGAGGTGATCCCTCATTGTAGTTTTGATTTGCATTTCTCTAATAATTAGTGATGTTGAGCAGCTTTTCATGTGCGTCTTGGCCGTCTCTGTGTCTTCTTTGAAGAAACGTCTCTTTAGATCTTCTGCCCATTTTTGTATTGGGTTGTTTGTTGTTTTAATATTAAGCTGCATGAGCTCTTTATATATGTTGGAGATTAAACCTTTGTCCATTGATTCGTTTGCAAATATTTTCGCCCATTCTGAGGGATGCCTTTTTCCATTCCTGTTTTTTTAACAAAGAAAGAAAGAAAGAAAAAGAAGCAGAACGCTAATGTGCGTAAAATATGCCTTTTGAAACGGTCGTTTTGAAATATGGGCGTCCTTTGAATTTTTCGGTCGATATGTGACCCCAGGATTTGTTTTCAGGGCAGGTGTCATTTACAGGTCTGCAATGATTTTGAATATCAACTGACCATGAGCGCTGGGATTAAAGCTGCTGTTGTGTGAAACGGCCACAAGGTGGCAGCAGTTCTCCCTTACCAAATCTGGTTACTAGGGCAACAGAGCCTCAATGGAAGTCGTGTTCTAGATTGGAATTTAGAATGGAATGTGCCAGGAGAAAGCCCCTCAAGTTGGTCTCACTACTTCTTCTTCGTGTTTTTAATTTAATTTTTTATTTTTGATTACAGCAAGTGTGATTACAATGTTTGGCTTGTGGTAGGTGTGGAAGATGTGCTTCTTTTACACATACACATATGTCTGTTCTTCCTGGGATCCTTTTCCCATGTACGTTATGACAGGATGTTGAGTCGTCTTCTCTTGGTATTCCATAGGTCTTTGGTGATTATATATGTCACCTGTGTTTGTATGTCTGTTAACCCCAATATCGTAATGAAACCAATCCTCACACCTTTCCATTGGTGAACCATAAGTTTGTTTAATGAATCTGTGATTGTCCTTCTCCGTGGAAATATCTGCCCTGGTATCCGTTTTTAGGTAACACCTATAAGTGATATGATATGATATGTGTCTTTCACTTTCTGACTTACTACAAGTCACGTGATTACCTCTAGACACATCTACAGTGCTGCAAATGGCATTGTGTCCTTTTATTCCTTGGCTTCTACTCTGCCTTAGTGAGGTCCATTTTCAACAGTGTGATTCCCTGAGGGCTGAGGATTAGCTGACCTGGGCAGCCTGAACCTGCCGGCCGGCCCTCCTCACGTGTGCCTGGGTTGAGGTCAATATAAACAGCGCTCCAGGCAGCAATAGCCCCTGAAGCCGTGCCTGACTCCATATTCTCTGCCCCGTCAGCAGTCTCGGGGCTGTGCTGGTGGGAGGGAGTGAGGGGCCACGGCTTTGTGGGTGGCCCGTTGTGAGTGGGGCTCTGCTGGACTTTCTGCAGGGGTTGCCAGGCTGCCACCTGTAAAGAAGAGGATGTGTCACCCATACCTTCCGCTGGAATTTCTCTCCGGACAGAGGTGAGGAAGGAAAAAAGCAGTGGGGGCCTGGACAAGAAGGGTATCTCAGGCAGGGCAATGGAAAGCTTCTAGAAGAGCACCCGGGGCCAGGACCATCCTGGCTGTCCTGCAGGCACCAAGTTGGCCTGCGTGCTGCCGCTGGTGTGGCTCCACGGCCCTTCCTCTAGGCTTTCAAGCCCTTGTACATATTCAGGTGTTTTACCTGGGAAGGGTGGGAACAGTTCAGCAGCAGCTGGCCTGGGGCTCTGCTCACGTTTACTCACAGATGCCTCGGCATTGTCCCCCAGATTTGCAATGAGGACGCTCCTTGCATGGGGGGTGGGCTGCTGGCTGTATGGCAGATGATTCCCCACCTCTGACCAAATTCAGAATTGTTTACCGCTGGAGCAAGTGCCCTGATAGGGTTTTCCTCTGTATAACTGGTGGGTTCAGGTATTTTTTCCTTTTTGGTTCAAGTTAGGTTTTATTCCTCTTTTGTGTATTTATTGATATAAGCATGGCAATAGTTCATTCATATAAATACATCTGTGTGAAGGGAAGACCTTTTTTCTATTTTTAAATTTTATTTTATAAAATTTTGAAATTTAATTTTATTTATTTTTTTATACAGCAGGTTATTATTAGTTATGTATTTTATGCATATACATGTATACAGGTCAATCCCAATCTCCCGACTCATCCCACCACCACCACCCCATGGCTTCCCACACTTGGTGTCCATACGTTTGTTCTCTACCTCTGTGTCTCTGTTTCTTCCCTGCAAACCAGTTCATCTGTACCATTTGTCTAGGTTCCACATATATGCATTAATATACAATATTTGTTTTTCTCTTTCTGACTTACTTCATTCTGTATGACAGTCTCTAGATCCATCGACGTCTCTACAAATGACCCAGTTTCATTCCTTCTTATGGCTGAGTAATATTCCATTTTATATATGTACCACATCTTTATCCATTCGTCTGTCTGTGGGTATTTAGGTTGCTTCCATTACCTGGCTATTGTCAATAGTGCTGCAATGACCATTGTGGTGAATGTGCCTTTTTGATTTATGGTTTTCTCTGGTATATGCCCAGAAGTAGGATTGCTGGATCATATGGTAATTCTATTTCAAGTTTTTTTAACGAAACTCCATACTGTTGTCCATAGACACTGTATCAATTTACATTCCCACCAATAGTGGAAGAGGGTTCCTTTTGTCCACACCCTCCCCAGAGTTTGTTGGTTGTAGATTTTCTGATGATGCCGATTCTAACAGGTGTGAGGTGATCCCTCATTGTAGTTTTGATTTGCATTTCTCTAATAATTAGTGATGTTGAGCAGCTTTTCATGTGCGTCTTGGCCGTCTCTGTGTCTTCTTTGAAGAAACGTCTCTTTAGATCTTCTGCCCATTTTTGTATTGGGTTGTTTGTTGTTTTAATATTAAGCTGCATGAGCTCTTTATATATGTTGGAGATTAAACCTTTGTCCATTGATTCGTTTGCAAATATTTTCGCCCATTCTGAGGGATGCCTTTTTCCATTCCTGTTTTTTTAACAAAGAAAGAAAGAAAGAAAAAGAAGCAGAACGCTAATGTGCGTAAAATATGCCTTTTGAAACGGTCGTTTTGAAATATGGGCGTCCTTTGAATTTTTTGGTCAATATGTGACCCCAGGATTTGTTTTCAGGGCAGGTGTCATTTACAGGTCTGCAATGATTTTGAATATCAACTGACCATGAGCGCTGGGATTAAAGCTGCTGTTGTGTGAAACGGCCACAAGGTGGCAGCAGTTCTCCCTTACCAAATCTGGTTACTAGGGCAACAGAGCCTCAATGGAAGTCGTGTTCTAGATTGGAATTTAGAATGGAATGTGCCAGGAGAAAGCCCCTCAAGTTGGTCTCACTACTTCTTCTTCGTGTTTTTAATTTAATTTTTTATTTTTGATTACAGCAAGTGTGATTACAATGTTTGGCTTGTGGTAGGTGTGGAAGATGTGCTTCTTTTACACATACACATATGTCTGTTCTTCCTGGGATCCTTTTCCCATGTACGTTATGACAGGATGTTGAGTCGTCTTCTCTTGGTATTCCATAGGTCTTTGGTGATTATATATGTCACCTGTGTTTGTATGTCTGTTAACCCCAATATCGTAATGAAACCAATCCTCACACCTTTCCATTGGTGAACCATAAGTTTGTTTACTGAATCTGTGATTGTCCTTCTCCGTGGAAATATCTGCCCTGGTATCCGTTTTTAGGTAACACCTATAAGTGATATGATATGATATGTGTCTTTCACTTTCTGACTTACTACAAGTCACGTGATTACCTCTAGACACATCTACAGTGCTGCAAATGGCATTGTGTCCTTTTATTCCTTGGCTTCTACTCTGCCTTAGTGAGGTCCATTTTCAACAGTGTGATTCCCTGAGGGCTGAGGATTAGCTGACCTGGGCAGCCTGAACCTGCCGGCCGGCCCTCCTCACGTGTGCCTGGGTTGAGGTCAATATAAACAGCGCTCCAGGCAGCAATAGCCCCTGAAGCTGTGCCTGACTCCATATTCTCTGCCCCGTCAGCAGTCTCGGGGCTGTGCTGGTGGGAGGGAGTGAGGGGCCACGGCTTTGTGGGTGGCCCGTTGTGAGTGGGGCTCTGCTGGACTTTCTGCAGGGGTTGCCAGGCTGCCACCTGTAAAGAAGAGGATGTGTCACCCATACCTTCCGCTGGAATTTCTCTCCGGACAGAGGTGAGGAAGGAAAAAAGCAGTGGGGGCCTGGACAAGAAGGGTATCTCAGGCAGGGCAATGGAAAGCTTCTAGAAGAGCACCCGGGGCCAGGACCATCCTGGCTGTCCTGCAGGCACCAAGTTGGCCTGCGTGCTGCCGCTGGTGTGGCTCCACGGCCCTTCCTCTAGGCTTTCAAGCCCTTGTACATATTCAGGTGTTTTACCTGGGAAGGGTGGGAACAGTTCAGCAGCAGCTGGCCTGGGGCTCTGCTCACGTTTACTCACAGATGCCTCGGCATTGTCCCCCAGCTTTGCAATGAGGACGCTCCTTGCATGGGGGGTGGGCTGCTGGCTGTATGGCAGATGATTCCCCACCTCTGACCAATTTCAGAATTGTTTACCGCTGGAGCAAGTGCCCTGATAGGGTTTTCCTCTGTATAACTGGTGGGTTCAGGTATTTTTTCCTTTTTGGTTCAAGTTAGGTTTTATTCCTCTTTTGTGTATTTATTGATATAAGCATGGCAATAGTTCATTCATATAAATACATCTGTGTGAAGGGAAGACCTTTTTTCTATTTTTAAATTTTATTTTATAAAATTTTGAAATTTAATTTTATTTATTTTTTTATACAGCAGGTTATTATTAGTTATGTATTTTATGCATATACATGTATACAGGTCAATCCCAATCTCCCGACTCATCCCACCACCACCACCCAATGGCTTCCCACACTTGGTGTCCATACGTTTGTTCTCTACCTCTGTGTCTCTGTTTCTTCCCTGCAAACCAGTTCATCTGTACCATTTGTCTAGGTTCCACATATATGCATTAATATACAATATTTGTTTTTCTCTTTCTGACTTACTTCATTCTGTATGACAGTCTCTAGATCCATCGACGTCTCTACAAATGACCCAGTTTCATTCATTCTTATGGCTGAGTAATATTCCATTTTATATATGTACCACATCTTTATCCATTCGTCTGTGTGTGGGTATTTAGGTTGCTTCCATTACCTGGCTATTGTCAATAGTGCTGCAATGACCATTGTGGTGAATGTGCCTTTTTGATTTATGGTTTTCTCTGGTATATGCCCAGAAGTAGGATTGCTGGATCATATGGTAATTCTATTTCAAGTTTTTTTAACGAAACTCCATACTGTTGTCCATAGACACTGTATCAATTTACATTCCCACCAATAGTGGAAGAGGGTTCCTTTTGTCCACACCCTCCCCAGAGTTTGTTGGTTGTAGATTTTCTGATGATGCCGATTCTAACAGGTGTGAGGTGATCCCTCATTGTAGTTTTGATTTGCATTTCTCTAATAATTAGTGATGTTGAGCAGCTTTTCATGTGCGTCTTGGCCGTCTCTGTGTCTTCTTTGAAGAAACGTCTCTTTAGATCTTCTGCCCATTTTTGTATTGGGTTGTTTGTTGTTTTAATATTAAGCTGCATGAGCTCTTTATATATGTTGGAGATTAAACCTTTGTCCATTGATTCGTTTGCAAATATTTTCGCCCATTCTGAGGGATGACTTTTTCCATTCCTGTTTTTTTAACAAAGAAAGAAAGAAAGAAAAAGAAGCAGAACGCTAATGTGCGTAAAATATGCCTTTTGAAACGGTCGTTTTGAAATATGGGCGTCCTTTGAATTTTTCGGTCGATATGTGACCCCAGGATTTGTTTTCAGGGCAGGTGTCATTTACAGGTCTGCAATGATTTTGAATATCAACTGACCATGAGCGCTGGGATTAAAGCTGCTGTTGTGTGAAACGGCCACAAGGTGGCAGCAGTTCTCCCTTACCAAATCTGGTTACTAGGGCAACAGAGCCTCAATGGAAGTCGTGTTCTAGATTGGAATTTAGAATGGAATGTGCCAGGAGAAAGCCCCTCAAGTTGGTCTCACTACTTCTTCGTGTTTTTAATTTAATTTTTTATTTTTGATTACAGCAAGTGTGATTACAATGTTTGGCTTGTGGTAGGTGTGGAAGATGTGCTTCTTTTACACATACACATATGTCTGTTCTTCCTGGGATCCTTTTCCCATGTACGTTATGACAGGATGTTGAGTCGTCTTCTCTTGGTATTCCATAGGTCTTTGGTGATTATATATGTCACCTGTGTTTGTATGTCTGTTAACCCCAATATCGTAATGAAACCAATCCTCACACCTTTCCATTGGTGAACCATAAGTTTGTTTAATGAATCTGTGATTGTCCTTCTCCGTGGAAATATCTGCCCTGGTATCCGTTTTTAGGTAACACCTATAAGTGATATGATATGATATGTGTCTTTCACTTTCTGACTTACTACAAGTCACGTGATTACCTCTAGACACATCTACAGTGCTGCAAATGGCATTGTGTCCTTTTATTCCTTGGCTTCTACTCTGCCTTAGTGAGGTCCATTTTCAACAGTGTGATTCCCTGAGGGCTGAGGATTAGCTGACCTGGGCAGCCTGAACCTGCCGGCCGGCCCTCCTCACGTGTGCCTGGGTTGAGGTCAATATAAACAGCGCTCCAGGCAGCAATAGCCCCTGAAGCTGTGCATGACTCCATATTCTCTGCCCCGTCAGCAGTCTCGGGGTTGTGCTGGTGGGAGGGAGTGAGGGGCCACGGCTTTGTGGGTGGCCCGTTGTGAGTGGGGCTCTGCTGGACTTTCTGCAGGGGTTGCCAGGCTGCCACCTGTAAAGAAGAGGATGTGTCACCCATACCTTCCGCTGGAATTTCTCTCCGGACAGAGGTGAGGAAGGAAAAAAGCAGTGGGGGCCTGGACAAGAAGGGTATCTCAGGCAGGGCAATGGAAAGCTTCTAGAAGAGCACCCGGGGCCAGGACCATCCTGGCTGTCCTGCAGGCACCAAGTTGGCCTGCGTGCTGCCGCTGGTGTGGCTCCACGGCCCTTACTCTAGGATTTCAAGCCCTTGTACATATTCAGGTGTTTTACCTGGGAAGGGTGGGAACAGTTCAGCAGCAGCTGGCCTGGGGCTCTGCTCACGTTTACTCACAGATGCCTCGGCATTGTCCCCCAGATTTGCAATGAGGACGCTCCTTGCATGGGGTTGGGCTGCTGGCTGTATGGGAGATGATTCCCCACCTCTGACCAATTTCAGAATTGTTTACCGCTGGAGCAAGTGCCCTGATAGGGTTTTCCTCTGTATAACTGGTGGGTTCAGGTATTTTTTCCTTTTTGGTTCAAGTTAGGTTTTATTCCTCTTTTGTGTATTTATTGATATAAGCATGGCAATAGTTCATTCATATAAATACATCTGTGTGAAGGGAAGACCTTTTTTCTATTTTTAAATTTTATTTTATAAAATTTTGAAATTTAATTTTATTTATTTTTTTATACAGCAGGTTATTATTAGTTATGTATTTTATGCATATACATGTATACAGGTCAATCCCAATCTCCCGACTCATCCCACCACCACCACCCCATGGCTTCCCACACTTGGTGTCCATACGTTTGTTCTCTACCTCTGTGTCTCTGTTTCTTCCCTGCAAACCAGTTCATCTGTACCATTTGTCTAGGTTCCACATATATGCATTAATATACAATATTTGTTTTTCTCTTTCTGACTTACTTCATTCTGTATGACAGTCTCTAGATCCATCGACGTCTCTACAAATGACCCAGTTTCATTCCTTCTTATGGCTGAGTAATATTCCATTTTATATATGTACCACATCTTTATCCATTCGTCTGTGTGTGGGTATTTAGGTTGCTTCCATTACCTGGCTATTGTCAATAGTGCTGCAATGACCATTGTGGTGAATGTGCCTTTTTGATTTATGGTTTTCTCTGGTATATGCCCAGAAGTAGGATTGCTGGATCATATGGTAATTCTATTTCAAGTTTTTTTTAACGAAACTCCATACTGTTGTCCATAGACACTGTATCAATTTACATTCCCACCAATAGTGGAAGAGGGTTCCTTTTGTCCACACCCTCCCCAGAGTTTGTTGGTTGTAGATTTTCTGATGATGCCGATTCTAACAGGTGTGAGGTGATCCCTCATTGTAGTTTTGATTTGCATTTCTCTAATAATTAGTGATGTTGAGCAGCTTTTCATGTGCGTCTTGGCCGTCTCTGTGTCTTCTTTGAAGAAACGTCTCTTTAGATCTTCTGCCCATTTTTGTATTGGGTTGTTTGTTGTTTTAATATTAAGCTGCATGAGCTCTTTATATATGTTGGAGATTAAACCTTTGTCCATAGATTCGTTTGCAAATATTTTCGCCCATTCTGAGGGATGCCTTTTTCCATTCCTGTTTTTTTAACAAAGAAAGAAAGAAAGAAAAAGAAGCAGAACGCTAATGTGCGTAAAATATGCCTTTTGAAACGGTCGTTTTGAAATATGGGCGTCCTTTGAATTTTTCGGTCGATATGTGACCCCAGGATTTGTTTTCAGGGCAGGTGTCATTTACAGGTCTGCAATGATTTTGAATATCAACTGACCATGAGCGCTGGGATTAAAGCTGCTGTTGTGTGAAACGGCCACAAGGTGGCAGCAGTTCTCCCTTACCAAATCTGGTTACTAGGGCAACAGAGCCTCAATGGAAGTCGTGTTCTAGATTGGAATTTAGAATGGAATGTGCCAGGAGAAAGCCCCTCAAGTTGGTCTCACTACTTCTTCTTCGTGTTTTTAATTTAATTTTTTATTTTTGATTACAGCAAGTGTGATTACAATGTTTGGCTTGTGGTAGGTGTGGAAGATGTGCTGCTTTTACACATACACATGTCTGTTCTTCCTGGGATCCTTTTCCAATGTACGTTATGACAGGATGTTGAGTCGTCTTCTCTTGGTATTCCATAGGTCTTTGGTGATTATATATGTCACCTGTGTTTGTATGTCTGTTAACCCCAATATCGTAATGAAACCAATCCTCACACCTTTCCATTGGTGAACCATAAGTTTGTTTAATGAATCTGTGATTGTCCTTCTCCGTGGAAATATCTGCCCTGGTATCCGTTTTTAGGTAACACCTATAAGTGATATGATATGATATGTGTCTTTCACTTTCTGACTTACTACAAGTCACGTGATTACCTCTAGACACATCTACAGTGCTGCAAATGGCATTGTGTCCTTTTATTCCTTGGCTTCTACTCTGCCTTAGTGAGGTCCATTTTCAACAGTGTGATTCCCTGAGGGCTGAGGATTAGCTGACCTGGGCAGCCTGAACCTGCCGGCCGGCCCTCCTCACGTGTGCCTGGGTTGAGGTCAATATAAACAGCGCTCCAGGCAGCAATAGCCCCTGAAGCTGTGCCTGACTCCATATTCTCTGCCCCGTCAGCAGTCTCGGGGCTGTGCTGGTGGGAGGGAGTGAGGGGCCACGGCTTTGTGGGTGGCCCGTTGTGAGTGGGGCTCTGCTGGACTTTCTGCAGGGGTTGCCAGGCTGCCACCTGTAAAGAAGAGGATGTGTCACCCATACCTTCCGCTGGAATTTCTCTCCGGACAGAGGTGAGGAAGGAAAAAAGCAGTGGGGGCCTGGACAAGAAGGGTATCTCAGGCAGGGCAATGGAAAGCTTCTAGAAGAGCACCCGGGGCCAGGACCATCCTGGCTGTCCTGCAGGCACCAAGTTGGCCTGCGTGCTGCCGCTGGTGTGGCTCCACGGCCCTTCCTCTAGGCTTTCAAGCCCTTGTACATATTCAGGTGTTTTACCTGGGAAGGGTGGGAACAGTTCAGCAGCAGCTGGCCTGGGGCTCTGCTCACGTTTACTCACAGATGCCTCGGCATTGTCCCCCAGCTTTGCAATGAGGACGCTCCTTGCATGGGGGGTGGGCTGCTGGCTGTATGGCAGATGATTCCCCACCTCTGACCAATTTCAGAATTGTTTACCGCTGGAGCAAGTGCCCTGATAGTGTTTTCCTCTGTATAACTGGTGGGTTCAGGTATTTTTTCCTTTTTGGTTCAAGTTAGGTTTTATTCCTCTTTTGTGTATTTATTGATATAAGCATGGCAATAGTTCATTCATATAAATACATCTGTGTGAAGGGAAGACCTTTTTTCTATTTTTAAATTTTATTTTATAAAATTTTGAAATTTAATTTTATTTATTTTTTTATACAGCAGGTTATTATTAGTTATGTATTTTATGCATATACATGTATACAGGTCAATCCCAATCTCCCGACTCATCCCACCACCACCACCCCATGGCTTCCCACACTTGGTGTCCATACGTTTGTTCTCTACCTCTGTGTCTCTGTTTCTTCCCTGCAAACCAGTTCATCTGTACCATTTGTCTAGGTTCCACATATATGCATTAATATACAATATTTGTTTTTCTCTTTCTGACTTACTTCATTCTGTATGACAGTCTCTAGATCCATCGACGTCTCTACAAATGACCCAGTTTCATTCCTTCTTATGGCTGAGTAATATTCCATTTTATATATGTACCACATCTTTATCCATTCGTCTGTCTGTGGGTATTTAGGTTGCTTCCATTACCTGGCTATTGTCAATAGTGCTGCAATGACCATTGTGGTGAATGTGCCTTTTTGATTTATGGTTTTCTCTGGTATATGCCCAGAAGTAGGATTGCTGGATCATATGGTAATTCTATTTCAAGTTTTTTTAACGAAACTCCATACTGTTGTCCATAGACACTGTATCAATTTACATTCCCACCAATAGTGGAAGAGGGTTCCTTTTGTCCACACCCTCCCCAGAGTTTGTTGGTTGTAGATTTTCTGATGATGCCGATTCTAACAGGTGTGAGGTGATCCCTCATTGTAGTTTTGATTTGCATTTCTCTAATAATTAGTGATGTTGAGCAGCTTTTCATGTGCGTCTTGGCCGTCTCTGTGTCTTCTTTGAAGAAACGTCTCTTTAGATCTTCTGCCCATTTTTGTATTGGGTTGTTTGTTGTTTTAATATTAAGCTGCATGAGCTCTTTATATATGTTGGAGATTAAACCTTTGTCCATTGATTCGTTTGCAAATATTTTCGCCCATTCTGAGGGATGCCTTTTTCCATTCCTGTTTTTTTAACAAAGAAAGAAAGAAAGAAAAAGAAGCAGAACGCTAATGTGCGTAAAATATGCCTTTTGAAACGGTCGTTTTGAAATATGGGCGTCCTTTGAATTTTTTGGTCGATATGTGACCCCAGGATTTGTTTTCAGGGCAGGTGTCATTTACAGGTCTGCAATGATTTTGAATATCAACTGACCATGAGCGCTGGGATTAAAGCTGCTGTTGTGTGAAACGGCCACAAGGTGGCAGCAGTTCTCCCTTACCAAATCTGGTTACTAGGGCAACAGAGCCTCAATGGAAGTCGTGTTCTAGATTGGAATTTAGAATGGAATGTGCCAGGAGAAAGCCCCTCAAGTTGGTCTCACTACTTCTTCTTCGTGTTTTTAATTTAATTTTTTATTTTTGATTACAGCAAGTGTGATTACAATGTTTGGCTTGTGGTAGGTGTGGAAGATGTGCTTCTTTTACACATACACATATGTCTGTTCTTCCTGGGATCCTTTTCCCATGTACGTTATGACAGGATGTTGAGTCGTCTTCTCTTGGTATTCCATAGGTCTTTGGTGATTATATATGTCACCTGTGTTTGTATGTCTGTTAACCCCAATATCGTAATGAAACCAATCCTCACACCTTTCCATTGGTGAACCATAAGTTTGTTTAATGAATCTGTGATTGTCCTTCTCCGTGGAAATATCTGCCCTGGTATCCGTTTTTAGGTAACACCTATAAGTGATATGATATGATATGTGTCTTTCACTTTCTGACTTACTACAAGTCACGTGATTACCTCTAGACACATCTACAGTGCTGCAAATGGCATTGTGTCCTTTTATTCCTTGGCTTCTACTCTGCCTTAGTGAGGTCCATTTTCAACAGTGTGATTCCCTGAGGGCTGAGGATTAGCTGACCTGGGCAGCCTGAACCTGCCGGCCGGCCCTCCTCACGTGTGCCTGGGTTGAGGTCAATATAAACAGCGCTCCAGGCAGCAATAGCCCCTGAAGCTGTGCCTGACTCCATATTCTCTGCCCCGTCAGCAGTCTCGGGGCTGTGCTGGTGGGAGGGAGTGAGGGGCCACGGCTTTGTGGGTGGCCCGTTGTGAGTGGGGCTCTGCTGGACTTTCTGCAGGGGTTGCCAGGCTGCCACCTGTAAAGAAGAGGATGTGTCACCCATACCTTCCGCTGGAATTTCTCTCCGGACAGAGGTGAGGAAGGAAAAAAGCAGTGGGGGCCTGGACAAGAAGGGTATCTCAGGCAGGGCAATGGAAAGCTTCTAGAAGAGCACCCGGGGCCAGGACCATCCTGGCTGTCCTGCAGGCACCAAGTTGGCCTGCGTGCTGCCGCTGGTGTGGCTCCACGGCCCTTCCTCTAGGCTTTCAAGCCCTTGTACATATTCAGGTGTTTTACCTGGGAAGGGTGGGAACAGTTCAGCAGCAGCTGGCCTGGGGCTCTGCTCACGTTTACTCACAGATGCCTCGGCATTGTCCCCCAGATTTGCAATGAGGACGCTCCTTGCATGGGGGGTGGGCTGCTGGCTGTACGGGAGATGATTCCCCACCTCTGACCAATTTCAGAATTGTTTACCGCTGGAGCAAGTGCCCTGATAGGGTTTTCCTCTGTATAACTGGTGGGTTCAGGTATTTTTTCCTTTTTGGTTCAAGTTAGGTTTTATTCCTCTTTTGTGTATTTATTGATATAAGCATGGCAATAGTTCATTCATATAAATACATCTGTGTGAAGGGAAGACCTTTTTTCTATTTTTAAATTTTATTTTATAAAATTTTGAAATTTAATTTTATTTATTTTTTTATACAGCAGGTTATTATTAGTTATGTATTTTATGCATATACATGTATACAGGTCAATCCCAATCTCCCGACTCATCCCACCACCACCACCCCATGGCTTCCCACACTTGGTGTCCATACGTTTGTTCTCTACCTCTGTGTCTCTGTTTCTTCCCTGCAAACCAGTTCATCTGTACCATTTGTCTAGGTTCCACATATATGCATTAATATACAATATTTGTTTTTCTCTTTCTGACTTCCTTCATTCTGTATGACAGTCTCTAGATCCATCGACGTCTCTACAAATGACCCAGTTTCATTCCTTCTTATGGCTGAGTAATATTCCATTTTATATATGTACCACATCTTTATCCATTCGTCTGTCTGTGGGTATTTAGGTTGCTTCCATTACCTGGCTATTGTCAATAGTGCTGCAATGACCATTGTGGTGAATGTGCCTTTTTGATTTATGGTTTTCTCTGGTATATGCCCAGAAGTAGGATTGCTGGATCATATGGTAATTCTATTTCAAGTTTTTTTAACGAAACTCCATACTGTTGTCCATAGACACTGTATCAATTTACATTCCCACCAATAGTGGAAGAGGGTTCCTTTTGTCCACACCCTCCCCAGAGTTTGTTGGTTGTAGATTTTCTGATGATGCCGATTCTAACAGGTGTGAGGTGATCCCTCATTGTAGTTTTGATTTGCATTTCTCTAATAATTAGTGATGTTGAGCAGCTTTTCATGTGCGTCTTGGCCGTCTCTGTGTCTTCTTTGAAGAAACGTCTCTTTAGATCTTCTGCCCATTTTTGTATTGGGTTGTTTGTTGTTTTAATATTAAGCTGCATGAGCTCTTTATATATGTTGGAGATTAAACCTTTGTCCATAGATTCGTTTGCAAATATTTTCGCCCATTCTGAGGGATGCCTTTTTCCATTCCTGTTTTTTTAACAAAGAAAGAAAGAAAGAAAAAGAAGCAGAACGCTAATGTGCGTAAAATATGCCTTTTGAAACGGTCGTTTTGAAATATGGGCGTCCTTTGAATTTTTCGGTCGATATGTGACCCCAGGATTTGTTTTCAGGGCAGGTGTCATTTACAGGTCTGCAATGATTTTGAATATCAACTGACCATGAGCGCTGGGATTAAAGCTGCTGTTGTGTGAAACGGCCACAAGGTGGCAGCAGTTCTCCCTTACCAAATCTGGTTACTAGGGCAACAGAGCCTCAATGGAAGTCGTGTTCTAGATTGGAATTTAGAATGGAATGTGCCAGGAGAAAGCCCCTCAAGTTGGTCTCACTACTTCTTCTTCGTGTTTTTAATTTAATTTTTTATTTTTGATTACAGCAAGTGTGATTACAATGTTTGGCTTGTGGTAGGTGTGGAAGATGTGCTGCTTTTACACATACACATGTCTGTTCTTCCTGGGATCCTTTTCCAATGTACGTTATGACAGGATGTTGAGTCGTCTTCTCTTGGTATTCCATAGGTCTTTGGTGATTATATATGTCACCTGTGTTTGTATGTCTGTTAACCCCAATATCGTAATGAAACCAATCCTCACACCTTTCCATTGGTGAACCATAAGTTTGTTTAATGAATCTGTGATTGTCCTTCTCCGTGGAAATATCTGCCCTGGTATCCGTTTTTAGGTAACACCTATAAGTGATATGATATGATATGTGTCTTTCACTTTCTGACTTACTACAAGTCACGTGATTACCTCTAGACACATCTACAGTGCTGCAAATGGCATTGTGTCCTTTTATTCCTTGGCTTCTACTCTGCCTTAGTGAGGTCCATTTTCAACAGTGTGATTCCCTGAGGGCTGAGGATTAGCTGACCTGGGCAGCCTGAACCTGCCGGCCGGCCCTCCTCACGTGTGCCTGGGTTGAGGTCAATATAAACAGCGCTCCAGGCAGCAATAGCCCCTGAAGCTGTGCCTGACTCCATATTCTCTGCCCCGTCAGCAGTCTCGGGGCTGTGCTGGTGGGAGGGAGTGAGGGGCCACGGCTTTGTGGGTGGCCCGTTGTGAGTGGGGCTCTGCTGGACTTTCTGCAGGGGTTGCCAGGCTGCCACCTGTAAAGAAGAGGATGTGTCACCCATACCTTCCGCTGGAATTTCTCTCCGGACAGAGGTGAGGAAGGAAAAAAGCAGTGGGGGCCTGGACAAGAAGGGTATCTCAGGCAGGGCAATGGAAAGCTTCTAGAAGAGCACCCGGGGCCAGGACCATCCTGGCTGTCCTGCAGGCACCAAGTTGGCCTGCGTGCTGCCGCTGGTGTGTCTCCACGGCCCTTCCTCTAGGCTTTCAAGCCCTTGTACATATTCAGGTGTTTTACCTGGGAAGGGTGGGAACAGTTCAGCAGCAGCTGGCCTGGGGCTCTGCTCACGTTTACTCACAGATGCCTCGGCATTGTCCCCCAGCTTTGCAATGAGGACGCTCCTTGCATGGGGGGTGGGCTGCTGGCTGTATGGCAGATGATTCCCCACCTCTGACCAATTTCAGAATTGTTTACCGCTGGAGCAAGTGCCCTGATAGGGTTTTCCTCTGTATAACTGGTGGGTTCAGGTATTTTTTCCTTTTTGGTTCAAGTTAGGTTTTATTCCTCTTTTGTGTATTTATTGATATAAGCATGGCAATAGTTCATTCATATAAATACATCTGTGTGAAGGGAAGACCTTTTTTCTATTTTTAAATTTTATTTTATAAAATTTTGAAATTTAATTTTATTTATTTTTTTATACAGCAGGTTATTATTAGTTATGTATTTTATGCATATACATGTATACAGGTCAATCCCAATCTCCCGACTCATCCCACCACCACCACCCCATGGCTTCCCACACTTGGTGTCCATACGTTTGTTCTCTACCTCTGTGTCTCTGTTTCTTCCCTGCAAACCAGTTCATCTGTACCATTTGTCTAGGTTCCACATATATGCATTAATATACAATATTTGTTTTTCTCTTTCTGACTTCCTTCATTCTGTATGACAGTCTCTAGATCCATCGACGTCTCTACAAATGACCCAGTTTCATTCCTTCTTATGGCTGAGTAATATTCCATTTTATATATGTACCACATCTTTATCCATTCGTCTGTCTGTGGGTATTTAGGTTGCTTCCATTACCTGGCTATTGTCAATAGTGCTGCAATGACCATTGTGGTGAATGTGCCTTTTTGATTTATGGTTTTCTCTGGTATATGCCCAGAAGTAGGATTGCTGGATCATATGGTAATTCTATTTCAAGTTTTTTTAACGAAACTCCATACTGTTGTCCATAGACACTGTATCAATTTACATTCCCACCAATAGTGGAAGAGGGTTCCTTTTGTCCACACCCTCCCCAGAGTTTGTTGGTTGTAGATTTTCTGATGATGCCGATTCTAACAGGTGTGAGGTGATCCCTCATTGTAGTTTTGATTTGCATTTCTCTAATAATTAGTGATGTTGAGCAGCTTTTCATGTGCGTCTTGGCCGTCTCTGTGTCTTCTTTGAAGAAACGTCTCTTTAGATCTTCTGCCCATTTTTGTTTTGGGTTGTTTGTTGTTTTAATATTAAGCTGCATGAGCTCTTTATATATGTTGGAGATTAAACCTTTGTCCATTGATTCGTTTGCAAATATTTTCGCCCATTCTGAGGGATGCCTTTTTCCATTCCTGTTTTTTTAACAAAGAAAGAAAGAAAGAAAAAGAAGCAGAACGCTAATGTGCGTAAAATATGCCTTTTGAAACGGTCGTTTTGAAATATGGGCGTCCTTTGAATTTTTCGGTCGATATGTGACCCCAGGATTTGTTTTCAGGGCAGGTGTCATTTACAGGTCTGCAATGATTTTGAATATCAACTGACCATGAGCGCTGGGATTAAAGCTGCTGTTGTGTGAAACGGCCACAAGGTGGCAGCAGTTCTCCCTTACCAAATCTGGTTACTAGGGCAACAGAGCCTCAATGGAAGTCGTGTTCTAGATTGGAATTTAGAATGGAATGTGCCAGGAGAAAGCCCCTCAAGTTGGTCTCACTACTTCTTCTTCGTGTTTTTAATTTAATTTTTTATTTTTGATTACAGCAAGTGTGATTACAATGTTTGGCTTGTGGTAGGTGTGGAAGATGTGCTTCTTTTACACATACACATATGTCTGTTCTTCCTGGGATCCTTTTCCCATGTACGTTATGACAGGATGTTGAGTCGTCTTCTCTTGGTATTCCATAGGTCTTTGGTGATTATATATGTCACCTGTGTTTGTATGTCTGTTAACCCCAATATCGTAATGAAACCAATCCTCACACCTTTCCATTGGTGAACCATAAGTTTTGTTTAATGAATCTGTGATTGTCCTTCTCCGTGGAAATATCTGCCCTGGTATCCGTTTTTAGGTAACACCTATAAGTGATATGATATGATATGTGTCTTTCACTTTCTGACTTACTACAAGTCACGTGATTACCTCTAGACACATCTACAGTGCTGCAAATGGCATTGTGTCCTTTTATTCCTTGGCTTCTACTCTGCCTTAGTGAGGTCCATTTTCAACAGTGTGATTCCCTGAGGGCTGAGGATTAGCTGACCTGGGCAGCCTGAACCTGCCGGCCGGCCCTCCTCAGGTGTGCCTGGGTTGAGGTCAATATAAACAGCGCTCCAGGCAGCAATAGCCCCTGAAGCTGTGCCTGACTCCATATTCTCTGCCCCGTCAGCAGTCTCGGGGCTGTGCTGGTGGGAGGGAGTGAGGGGCCACGGCTTTGTGGGTGGCCCGTTGTGAGTGGGGCTCTGCTGGAGTTTCTGAAGGGGTTGCCAGGCTGCCACCTGTAAAGAAGAGGATGTGTCACCCATACCCTCCGCTGGAATTTCTCTCCGGACAGAGGTGAGGAAGGAAAAAAGCAGTGGGGGCCTGGACAAGAAGGGTATCTCAGGCAGGGCAATGGAAAGCTTCTAGAAGAGCACCCGGGGCCAGGACCATCCTGGCTGTCCTGCAGGCACCAAGTTGGCTTGCGTGCTGTCGCTGGTGTGGCTCCACGGCCCTTCCTCTAGGCTTTCAAGCCCTTGTACATATTCAGGTGTTTTACCTGGGAAGGGTGGGAACAGTTCAGCAGCAGCTGACCTGGGGCTCTGCTCACGTTTACTCACAGATGCCTCGGCATTGTCCCCCAGATTTGCAATGAGGACGCTCCTTGCATGGGGGGTGGGCTGCTGGCTGTATGGGAGATGATTCCCCACCTCTGACCAATTTCAGAATTGTTTACCGCTGGAGCAAGTGCCCTGATAGGGTTTACCTCTGTATAACTGGTGGGTTCAGGTATTTTTTCCTTTTTGGTTGAAGTTAGGTTTTATTCCTCTTTTGTGTATTTATTGATATAAGCATGGCAATAGTTCATTCATATAAATACATCTGTGTGAAGGGAAGACCTTTTTTCTATTTTTAAATTTTATTTTATAAAATTTTGAAATTTAATTTTATTTATTTTTTATACAGCAGGTTATTATTAGTTATGTATTTTATGCATATACATGTATACAGGTCAATCCCAATCTCCCGACTCATCCCACCACCACCACCCCATGGCTTCCCACACTTGGTGTCCATACGTTTGTTCTCTACCTCTGTGTCTCTATTTCTTCCCTGCAAACCAGTTCATCTGTACCATTTGTCTAGGTTCCACATATATGCATTAATATACAATATTTGTTTTTCTCTTTCTGACTTACTTCATTCTGTATGACAGTCTCTAGATCCATCGACGTCTCTACAAATGACCCAGTTTCATTCCTTCTTATGGCTGAGTAATATTCCATTTTATATATGTACCACATCTTTATCCATTCGTCTGTCTGTGGGTATTTAGGTTGCTTCCATTACCTGGCTATTGTCAATAGTGCTGCAATGACCATTGTGGTGAATGTGCCTTTTTGATTTATGGTTTTCTCTGGTATATGCCCAGAAGTAGGATTGCTGGATCATATGGTAATTCTATTTCAAGTTTTTTTAACGAAACTCCATACTGTTGTCCATAGACACTGTATCAATTTACATTCCCACCAATAGTGGAAGAGGGTTCCTTTTGTCCACACCCTCCCCAGAGTTTGTTGGTTGTAGATTTTCTGATGATGCCGATTCTAACAGGTGTGAGGTGATCCCTCATTGTAGTTTTGATTTGCATTTCTCTAATAATTAGTGATGTTGAGCAGCTTTTCATGTGCGTCTTGGCCGTCTCTGTGTCTTCTTTGAAGAAACGTCTCTTTAGATCTTCTGCCCATTTTTGTATTGGGTTGTTTGTTGTTTTAATATTAAGCTGCATGAGCTCTTTATATATGTTGGAGATTAAACCTTTGTCCATTGATTCGTTTGCAAATATTTTCGCCCATTCTGAGGGATGCCTTTTTCCATTCCTGTTTTTTTAACAAAGAAAGAAAGAAAGAAAAAGAAGCAGAACACTAATGTGCGTAAAATATGCCTTTTGAAACGGTCGTTTTGAAATATGGGCGTCCTTTGAATTTTTTGGTCGATATGTGACCCCAGGATTTGTTTTCAGGGCAGGTGTCATTTACAGGTCTGCAATGATTTTGAATATCAACTGACCATGAGCGCTGGGATTAAAGCTGCTGTTGTGTGAAACGGCCACAAGGTGGCAGCAGTTCTCCCTTACCAAATCTGGTTACTAGGGCAACAGAGCCTCAATGGAAGTCATGTTCCAGATTGGAATTTAGAATGGAATGTGCCAGGAGAAAGCCCCTCAAGTTGGTCTCACTACTTCTTCTTCGTGTTTTTAATTTAATTTTTTTATTTTTGATTACAGCAAGTGTGATTACAATGTTTGGCTTGTGGTAGGTGTGGAAGATGTGCTTCTTTTACACATACACATATGTCTGTTCTTCCTGGGATCCTTTTCCCATGTACGTTATGACAGGATGTTGAGTCGTCTTCTCTTGGTATTCCATAGGTCTTTGGTGATTATATATGTCACCTGTGTTTGTATGTCTGTTAACCCCAATATCGTAATGAAACCAATCCTCACACCTTTCCATTGGTGAACCATAAGTTTGTTTAATGAATCTGTGATTGTCCTTCTCCGTGGAAATATCTGCCCTGGTATCCGTTTTTAGGTAACACCTATAAGTGATATGATATGATATGTGTCTTTCACTTTCTGACTTACTACAAGTCACGTGATTACCTCTAGACACATCTACAGTGCTGCAAATGGCATTGTGTCCTTTTATTCCTTGGCTTCTACTCTGCCTTAGTGAGGTCCATTTTCAACAGTGTGATTCCCTGAGGGCTGAGGATTAGCTGACCTGGGCAGCCTGAACCTGCCGGCCGGCCCTCCTCAGGTGTGCCTGGGTTGAGGTCAATATAAACAGCGCTCCAGGCAGCAATAGCCCCTGAAGCTGTGCCTGACTCCATATTCTCTGCCCCGTCAGCAGTCTCGGGGCTGTGCTGGTGGGAGGGAGTGAGGGGCCACGGCTTTGTGGGTGGCCCGTTGTGAGTGGGGCTCTGCTGGAGTTTCTGCAGGGGTTGCCAGGCTGCCACCTGCAAAGAAGAGGATGTGTCACCCATACCTTCCGCTGGAATTTCTCTCCGGACAGAGGTGAGGAAGGAAAAAAGCAGTGGGGGCCTGGACAAGAAGGGTATCTCAGGCAGGGCAATGGAAAGCTTCTAGAAGAGCACCCGGGGCCAGGACCATCCTGGCTGTCCTGCAGGCACCAAGTTGGCCTGCGTGCTGCCGCTGGTGTGGCTCCACGGCCCTTCCTCTAGGCTTTCAAGCCCTTTTACATATTCAGGTGTTTTACCTGGGAAGGGTGGGAACAGTTCAGCAGCAGCTGGCCTGGGGCTCTGCTCACGTTTACTCACAGATGCCTCGGCATTGTACCCCAGATTTGCAATGAGGACGCTCCTTGCATGGGGTTGGGCTGCTGGCTGTATGGGAGATGATTCCCCACCTCTGACCAATGTCAGAATTGTTTACCGCTGGAGCAAGTGCCCTGATAGGGTTTTCCTCTGTATAACTGGTGGGTTCAGGTATTTTTTCCTTTTTGGTTCAAGTTAGGTTTTATTCCTCTTTTGTGTATTTACTGATATAAGCATGGCAATAGTTCATTCATATAAATACATCTGTGTGAAGGGAAGACCTTTTTTCTATTTTTAAATTTTATTTTATAAAATTTTGAAATTTAATTTTATTTATTTTTTTATACAGCAGGTTTTTATTAGTTATGTATTTTATGCATATACATGTATACAGGTCAATCCCAATCTCCCGACTCATCCCACCACCACAACCCCATGGCTTCCCACACTTGGTGTCCATACGTTTGTTCTCTACCTCTGTGTCTCTGTTTCTTCCCTGCAAACCAGTTCATCTGTACCATTTGTCTAGGTTCCACATATATGCATTAATATACAATATTTGTTTTTCTCTTTCTGACTTACTTCATTCTGTATGACAGTCTCTAGATCCATCGACGTCTCTACAAATGACCCAGTTTCATTCCTTCTTATGGCTGAGTAATATTCCATTTTATATATGTACCACATCTTTATCCATTCGTCTGTCTGTGGGTATTTAGGTTGCTTCCATTACCTGGCTATTGTCAATAGTGCTGCAATGACCATTGTGGTGAATGTGCCTTTTTGATTTATGGTTTTCTCTGGTATATGCCCAGAAGTAGGATTGCTGGATCATATGGTAATTCTATTTCAAGTTTTTTTAACGAAACTCCATACTGTTGTCCATAGACACTGTATCAATTTACATTCCCACCAATAGTGGAAGAGGGTTCCTTTTGTCCACACCCTCCCCAGAGTTTGTTGGTTGTAGATTTTCTGATGATGCCGATTCTAACAGGTGTGAGGTGATCCCTCATTGTAGTTTTGATTTGCATTTCTCTAATAATTAGTGATGTTGAGCAGCTTTTCATGTGCGTCTTGGCCGTCTCTGTGTCTTCTTTGAAGAAACGTCTCTTTAGATCTTCTGCCCATTTTTGTATTGGGTTGTTTGTTGTTTTAATATTAAGCTGCATGAGCTCTTTATATATGTTGGAGATTAAACCTTTGTCCATTGATTCGTTTGCAAATATTTTCGCCCATTCTGAGGGATGCCTTTTTCCATTCCTGTTTTTTTAACAAAGAAAGAAAGAAAGAAAAAGAAGCAGAACGCTAATGTGCGTAAAATATGCCTTTTGAAACGGTCGTTTTGAAATATGGGCGTCCTTTGAATTTTTCGGTCGATATGTGACCCCAGGATTTGTTTTCAGGGCAGGTGTCATTTACAGGTCTGCAATGATTTTGAATATCAACTGACCATGAGCGCTGGGATTAAAGCTGCTGTTGTGTGAAACGGCCACAAGGTGGCAGCAGTTCTCCCTTACCAAATCTGGTTACTAGGGCAACAGAGCCTCAATGGAAGTCGTGTTCTAGATTGGAATTTAGAATGGAATGTGCCAGGAGAAAGCCCCTCAAGTTGGTCTCACTACTTCTTCTTCGTGTTTTTAATTTAATTTTTTATTTTTGATTACAGCAAGTGTGATTACAATGTTTGGCTTGTGGTAGGTGTGGAAGATGTGCTTCTTTTACACATACACATATGTCTGTTCTTCCTGGGATCCTTTTCCCATGTACGTTATGACAGGATGTTGAGTCGTCTTCTCTTGGTATTCCATAGGTCTTTGGTGATTATATATGTCACCTGTGTTTGTATGTCTGTTAACCCCAATATCGTAATGAAACCAATCCTCACACCTTTCCATTGGTGAACCATAAGTTTTGTTTAATGAATCTGTGATTGTCCTTCTCCGTGGAAATATCTGCCCTGGTATCCGTTTTTAGGTAACACCTATAAGTGATATGATATGATATGTGTCTTTCACTTTCTGACTTACTACAAGTCACGTGATTACCTCTAGACACATCTACAGTGCTGCAAATGGCATTGTGTCCTTTTATTCCTTGGCTTCTACTCTGCCTTAGTGAGGTCCATTTTCAACAGTGTGATTCCCTGAGGGCTGAGGATTAGCTGACCTGGGCAGCCTGAACCTGCCGGCCGGCCCTCCTCAGGTGTGCCTGGGTTGAGGTCAATATAAACAGCGCTCCAGGCAGCAATAGCCCCTGAAGCTGTGCCTGACTCCATATTCTCTGCCCCGTCAGCAGTCTCGGGGCTGTGCTGGTGGGAGGGAGTGAGGGGCCACGGCTTTGTGGGTGGCCCATTGTGAGTGGGGTCTGCTGGACTTTCTGCAGGGGTTGCCAGGCTGCCACCTGTAAAGAAGAGGATGTGTCACCCATACCTTCCGCTGGAATTTCTCTCCGGACAGAGGTGAGGAAGGAAAAAAGCAGTGGGGGCCTGGACAAGAAGGGTATCTCAGGCAGGGCAATGGAAAGCTTCTAGAAGAGCACCCGGGGCCAGGACCATCCTGGCTGTCCTGCAGGCACCAAGTTGGCCTGCGTGCTGCCACTGGTGTGGCTCCACGGCCCTTCCTCTAGGCTTTCAAGCCCTTGTACATATTCAGGTGTTTCACCTGGGAAGGGTGGGAACAGTTCAGCAGCAGATGGCCTGGGGCTCAGCTCACGTTTACTCACAGAGGCCTCGGCATGGTCCCCCAGCTTTGCAATAAGGACGCTCCTTGCGTGGGCGGGCGGGGCTGCTGGCTCTATGGGAGATGATTCCCCACCTCTGACCAATTTCAGAATTGTTTACCACTGGAGCAAGTGCCTTGGTAGTGTTTTCCTCTGTATAACTGTTAGGTTCAGTTTTTTTTTTTTCTTTTTTGGTTCAAGTTAGATTTTATTCCTCTTTTATGTATTTATAGATATAAGCATGGAAATAATTCATTCTTATAAATACATCAGTGTGAATGGAAGAACTTTTTTTCTGTTTTATTTTTACATTTTATTTTTAAAAATTTTGAAATTTAATTTTATTTATTTTTTTATACACTAGGTTATTATTAGTTATCTATTTTATGCATATACATGTATACAGGTCAATCCCAATCTCCCAACTCATCCCACCACCACCACCCCATGGCTTCCCCCACTTTGTGTCCATACGTTTGTTCTCTACCTCTGTGTCTCTATTTCTGCCCTGCAAACCAGTTCATCTGTACCATTTTTCTAGGTTCCACATATAGGCATTAATATACAATATTTGTTTTTCTCTTTCTGACTTACTTCACTCTGTATGACAGTCTCTAGATCCATCAACTTCTCTACAAATGACTCAGTTTCATTCCTTTTTATGGCTGAGTAATATTCCATTTTATATATGTACCACATCTTTATCCATTCGTCTGTCTGTGGGCATTTAGGTTGCTTCCATTACCTGGCTATTGTAAATAGTGCTGCAATGAACATTGTGGTGAATGTGTCTCTGTGATTTATGGTTTTCTCTGGGTATATGCCCAGAAGTGGGATTGCTGGATCCTATGGTAATTCTCTTTTTAGTTTTTTAAAGGAACCTCCATACTGTTCTCCATAGTGACTGTATCCATTTACATTCCCACCAATAGCGGAAGAGGGTTCCTGTTGTCCACACATCCCCAGAATTTGTTGTTTGTAGATTATCTGATGATGCCGATTCTAACAGGTGTGAGGTCTTACCTCATTGTAGTTTTGATTTGCATTTCTCTAATAATTAGTGATGTTGAGCAGGTTTTCATGTGCGTCTTGGCCATCTCTGTGTCTTCTTTGAAGAAACGTCTATTTAGATCTTCTGCCCATTTTTGTATTGGGTTGTTTGTTGTATTAATATTAAGCTGAATGAGCTGTTTATATATATTGGAGATTAAACCTTTGTCCATTGATTCGTTTGTGAAAGTTTTCGCCCATTCTGAGGGTTGCCTTATTCCATTCCCGTTTTTTTAACAAAGAAAGAAAGAAATCCAAAGAAGCAGAACACTAATGTGCGTGAAATATGCCTCTTGAAACTGTCGTTTTGAAATATGGACGTCTTTTGAATTTTTTGGTCGATATATGACCCCAGGATTTGTTTTCAGGGCAGGTGTCATTTACAGGCCTGTAATGATTTGGAATATCCACTGACCATTAGTGCTGGGATTAAAGCTGCTGTTGTGTGAAACGGCCACAAGGTGGCAGCAGTTCTCCCTTACCAAATCTGGTTACTAGGGCAACAGAGCCTCAATGGAAGTCGCGTTCTAGATTGGAATGTAGAACGGAATGTGCCAGGAGAAAGCCCCTCAAGTTTGTCTCACTACTTCTTGTTCGTGTTTTTAATTTATTTTTTTATTTTTTATTACAGCAAGTTTGAGTACAACGTTTAGCTTGTTGTAGGTGTGCAAGTTGTGGTTCTTTTACACATATACATATGTCTATTCTTCCTGGGATCCTTTTCCCATGTTCGTTATGACAGAATGTTGAGTAGTCTTCTCTTGGTACTCCGTAGGTCTTTGGTGATTATATATGTCTACTGTGTTTGTATATGTCTGTTAACCCCAATATCGTAATGAATTCAATCCTCACACCTTTCCTTTGGTGAACCATAAGTTTGTTTAATGAATCTGTGATTGCCCTTCTCCGTGGAAATATCTGCCCTGGTATCAATTTATAGGTAACACCTATAAGTGATATGATATGATATGTGTCTATCACTTTCTGACTTACTCCAAGTCACGTGATTACCTCTAGACTCATCGACGGTGCTGCAAATGGCATTGTGTGCTTCTTTTCCTTGGCGAATATTCTGTCTTAGCGAGGTCCTTTTTCTGCAATGTGATTCCCTGAGGGCTGAGGATTAGCTGACCTGGGCAGCCTGACCCTCCCGGCAAGCCCTCCCCAGGTGTGCCTGGGTTGAGGTCAATATAAACAGCACTCCAGGCAGCAATAGCCCCTGCAGCTGTGCCTGACTCCATATTCTCTGCCCCGTCAGCAGTCTCGGGGCTGTGCTGGTGGGAGGGTGTGAGGGTCCACGGCTTTGTGGGTGGCCCGGTGTGAGTGGGGCTCTGCTGGACTTTCTGCAGGAGTTGCCAGGCTGCCACCTGTAAAGAAGAGGATGTGTCACCCATAACTTCCACTGGAATATCTCTCCGGGCTGAGGTGAGGAAGGAAAAAAAGGAGTGGGGGCCGGGACAGGAGGGGTATCTCAGGCAGGGCAATGGAAAGCTTCCAGAAGAGCACCCGTGGCCAGGACCATCCTGGCTGACCTGCAGGCACCAAGGTGGCCTGCGTGCTGTCGCTGGTGTGGCTCCATGGCCCTTCCTCTAGGCTTTCAAGCCCTTGTACATATTCAGGTGTTTCACCTGGGAAGGGTGGGAACAGTTCAGCAGCAGCTGGCCTGGGGCTCAGCTCACGTTTACTCACAGAGGCCTCGGCACGGTCCCCCAGCTTTGCAATAAGGACGCTCCTTGCGTGGGCGGGTGGGGCTGCTGGCTCTATGGGAGATTATTCCCCACCTCTGACCAATTTCATAATTGTTTACCACTGTAGCAAGTGCCTTGGTAGTGTTTTCCTCTGTATAACTATTAGGTTCAGTTTTTTTTTTTTCTTTTTTGGTTCAAGTTAGATTTTATTCCTCTTTTATGTATTTATAGATATAAGCATGGAAATAATTCATTCTTATAAATACATCAGTGTGAATGGAAGAACTTTTTTTCTGTTTTATTTATACATTTTATTTTTAAAAATTTTGAAATTTAATATTATTTATTTATTTATACAGTAGGTTATTATTAGTTATCTATTTTATGCATAGACATGTATACAGGTCAATCCCAATCTCCCAACTCATCCCACCACCACCACCCCATGGCTTCCCCCACTTTGTGTCCATACGTTTGTTCTCTACCTCTGTGTCTCTATTTCTGCCCTGCAAACCAGTTCATCTGTAGCATTTTTCTAGGTTCCACATATAGGCATTAATATACAATATTTGTTTTTCTCTTTCTGACTTACTTCACTCTGTATGACAGTCTCTAGATCCATCAACTTCTCTACAAATGACCCAGTTTCATTCCTTTTTATGGCTGAGTAATATTCCATTTTATATATGTACCACATCTTTATCCATTCGTCTGTCTGTGGGCATTTAGGTTGCTTCCATTACCTGGCTATTGTAAATAGTGCTGCAATGAACATTGTGGTGAATGTGTCTCTGTGATTTATGGTTTTCTCTGGGTATATGCCCAGAAGTGGGATTGCTGGATCCTATGATAATTCTCTCTTTAGTTTTTTAAAGGAACCTCCATACTGTTCTCCATAGTGACTGTATCCATTTACATTCCCACCAATAGCGGAAGAGGGTTCCTTTTGTCTACACCCTCCCCAGAATTTGTTGTTTGTAGATTATCTTTTGATGCCGATTCTAACAGGTGTGAGGTCTTACCTCATTGTAGTTTTGATTTGCATTTCTCTAATAATTAGTGATGTTGAGCAGGTTTTCATGTGCGTCTTGGCCATCTATGTGTCTTCTGTGAAGAAACGTCTATTTAGATCTTCTGCCCATTTTTGTATTGGGTTGTTTGTTGTATTAATATTAAGCTGCATGAGCTGTTTATATATATTGGAGATTAAACCTTTGTCCATTGATTCGTTTGTGAAAGTTTTCGCCCATTCTGAGGGTTGCCTTATTCCATTCCCGTTTTTTTAACAAAGAAAGAAAGAAATCCAAAGAAGCAGAACACTAATGTGCGTGAAATATGCCTCTTGAAACTGTCGTTTTGAAATATGGACGTCTTTTGAATTTTTTGGTCGATATATGACCCCAGGATTTGTTTTCAGGGCAGGTGTCATTTACAGGCCTGTAATGATTTGGAATATCCACTGACCATTAGCGCTGGGATTAAAGCTGCTGTTGTGTGAAACTGCCACAAGGTGGCAGCAGTTCTCCCTTACCAAATCTGGTTACTAGGGCAGCAGAGCCTCAATGGAAGTCGCGTTCTAGATTGGAATGTAGAACGGAATGTGCCAGGAGAAAGCCCCTCAAGATTGTCTCACTACTTCTTGTTCGTGTTTTTAATTTATTTTTTTATTTTTTATTACAGCAAGTTTGAGTACAACGTTTAGCTTGTTGTAGGTGTGCAAGTTGTGGTTCTTTTACACATATACATATGTCTATTCTTCCTGGGATCCTTTTCCCATGTTCGTTATGACAGAATGTTGAGTAGTCTTCTCTTGGTACTCCGTAGGTCTTTGGGGATTATATATGTCTACTGTGTTTGTATATGTCTGTTAACCCCAATATCGTAATGAATTCAATCCTCACACCTTTCCTTTGGTGAACCATAAGTTTGTTTAATGAATCTGTGATTGCCCTTCTCCGTGGAAATATCTGCCCTGGTATCAATTTATAGGTAACACCTATAAGTGATATGATATGATATGTGTCTATCACTTTCTGACTTACTCCAAGTCACGTGATTACCTCTAGACTCAAGGACGGTGCTGCAAATGGCATTGTGTGCTTCTTTTCCTTGGCGAATATTCTGTCTTAGCGAGGTCCATTTTCTGCAATGTGATTCCCTGAGGGCTGAGGATTAGCTGACCTGGGCAGCCTGACCCTGCCGGCAAGCCCTCCCCAGGTGTGCCTGGGTTGAGGTCAATATAAACAGCACTCCAGGCAGCAATAGCCCCTGCAGCTGTGCCTGACTCCATATTCTCTGCCCCGTCAGAAGTCTCGGGGCTGTGCTGGTGGGAGGGTGTGAGGGTCCACGGCTTTGTGGGTGGCCCGGTGTGAGTGGGGTCTGCTGGACTTTCTGCAGGAGTTGCCAGGCTGCCACCTGTAAAGAAGAGGATGTGTCACCCATTACTTCCACTGGAATATCTCTCCGGTCTGAGGTGAGGAAGGAAAAAAAGGAGTGGGGGCCGTGACAGGAGGGGTATCTCAGGCAGGGCAATGGAAAGCTTCCAGAAGAGCGCCCGTGGCCAGGACCATCCTGGCTGACCTGCAGGCACCAAGGTGGCCTGCGTGCTGTCGCTGGTGTGGCTCCATGGCCCTTCCTCTAGGCTTTCATGCCCTTGTACATATTCAGGTGTTTCACCTGGGAAGGGTGGGAACAGTTCAGCAGCAGCTGGCCTGGGGCTCAGCTCACGTTTACTCACAGAGGCCTCGGCACGGTCCCCCAGCTTTGCAATAAGGACGCTCCTTGCGTGGGCGGGCGGGGCTGCTGGCTCTATGGGAGATGATTCCCCACCTCTGACCAATTTCAGAATTGTTTACCACTGGAGCAAGTGCCTTGGTAGTGTTTTCCTCTGTATAACTGTTGGGTTCAGTTTTTTTTTTTATCTTTTTTGGTTCAAGTTAGATTTTATTCCTCTTTTATGTATTTATGGATATAAGCATGGAAATAATTCATTCTTATAAATACATCAGTGTGAATGGAAGAACATTTTTTCTGTTTTATTTTTACATTTTATTTTTAAAATTTTTGAAATTTAATTTTATTTATTTTTTTTATACAGTAGGTTATTTTTATTTGTCTATTTTATGCATAGACATGTATACAGGTCAATCCCAATCTCCCAACACATCCCACCACCACCACCCCATGGCTTCCCCCACTTTGTGTCCATACGTTTGTTCTCTACGTCTGTGTCTCTATTTCTGCCCTGCAAACCAGTTCATCTGTAGCATTTTTCTAGGTTCCACATATAGGCATTAATATACAATATTTGTTTTTCTCTTTCTGACTTACTTCACTCTGTATGACAGTCTCTAGATCCATCAACTTCTCTACAAATGACCCAGTTTCATTCCTTTTTATGGCTGAGTAATATTCCATTTTATATATGTACCACATCTTTATCCATTCGTCTGTCTGTGGGCATTTAGGTTGCTTCCATTACCTGGCTATTGTAAATAGTGCTGCAATGAACATTGTGGTGAATGTGTCTTTGTGATTTTTGGTTTTCTCTGGGTATATGCCCAGAAGTGGGATTGCTGGATCCTATGGTAATTCTCTTTTTAGTTTTTTAAAGGAACCTCCATACTGTTCTCCATAGTGACTGTATCCATTTACATTCCCACCAATAGCGGAAGAGGGTTCCTTTTGTCCACACCCTCCCCAGAATTTGTTGTTTGTAGATTATCTGATGATGCCGATTCTAACAGGTGTGAGGTCTTACCTCATTGTAGTTTTGATTTGCATTTCTCTAATAATTAGTGATGTTGAGCAGGTTTTCATGTGCGTCTTGGCCATCTCTGTGTCTTCTTTGAAGAAACGTCTATTTAGATCTTCTGCCCATTTTTGTATTGGGTTGTTTGTTTTATTAATATTAAGCTGCATGAGCTGTTTATATATATTGGAGATTAAACCTTTGTCCATTGATTCGTTTGTGAAAGTTTTCGCCCATTCTGAGGGTTGCCTTATTCCATTCCCGTTTTTTTAACAAAGAAAGAAAGAAATCCAAAGAAGCAGAACACTAATGTGCGTGAAATATGCCTCTTGAAACTGTCGTTTTGAAATATGGACGTCTTTTGAATTTTTTGGTCGATATATGACCCCAGGATTTGTTTTCAGGGCAGGTGTCATTTACAGGCCTGTAATGATTTGGAATATCCACTGACCATTAGCGCTGGGATTAAAGCTGCTGTTGTGTGAAACGGCCACAAGGTGGCAGCAGTTCTCCCTTACCAAATCTGGTTACTAGGGCAGCAGAGCCTCAATGGAAGTCGCGTTCTAGATTGGAATGTAGAACGGAATGTGCCAGGAGAAAGCCCCTCAAGTTTGTCTCACTACTTCTTGTTCGTGTTTTTAATTTAATTTTTAATTTTTTATTACAGCAAGTTTGAGTACAACGTTTAGCTTGTTGTAGGTGTGCAAGAGGTGGTTCTTTTACACATATACATATGTCTGTTCTTCCTGGGATCCTTTTCCCATGTACGTTATGACAGAATGTTGAGTAGTCTTCTCTTGGTACTCCGTAGGTCTTTGGTGATTATATATGTCTACTGTGTTTGTATATGTCTGTTAACCCCAATATCGTAATGAATTCAATCCTCACACCTTTCCTTTGGTGAACCATAAGTTTGTTTAATGAATCTGTGATTGCCCTTCTCCGTGGAAATATCTGCCCTGGTATCAATTTATAGGTAACACCTATAAGTGATATGATATGATATGTGTCTTTCACTTTCTGACTTACTCCAAGTCACGTGATTACCTCTAGACTCATCTACGGTGCTGCAAATGGCATTGTGTGCTTCTTTTCCTTGGCGAATATTCTGTCTCAGCGAGGTCCATTTTCTGCAATGTGATTCCCTGAGGGCTGAGGATTAGCTGACCTGGGCAGCCTGACCCTGCCGGCAAGCCCTCCCCAGGTGTGCCTGCGTTGAGGTCAATATAAACAGCACTCCAGGCAGCAATAGCCCCTGCAGCTGTGCCTGACTCCATATTCTCTGCCCCGTCAGCAGTCTTGGGGCTGTGCTGGTGGGAGGGTGTGAGGGTCCACGGCATTGTGGGTGGCCTGGTGTGAGTGGGGCTCTGCTGGACTTTCTGCAGGAGTTGCCAGGCTGCCACCTGTAAAGAAGAGGATGTGTCACCCATAACTTCAACTGGAATATCTCTAGGGTCTGAGGTGAGGAAGGAAAAAAAGGAGTGGGGGCCGGGACAGGAGGGGTATCTCAGGCAGGGCAATGGAAAGCTTCCAGAAGAGCGCCCATGGCCAGGACCATCCTGGCTGACCTGCAGGCACCAAGGTGGCCTGCGTGCTGTCGCTGGTGTGGCACCACGGCCCTTCCTCTAGGCTTTCATGCCCTTGTACATATTCAGGTGTTTCACCTGGGAAGGATGGGAACAGTTCAGCAGCAGCTGGCCTGGGGCTCAGCTCACGTTTACTCACAGAGGCCTCGGCACGGTCCCCCAGCTTTGCAATAAGGACGCTCCTTGCGTGGGCGGGCGGGGCTGCTGGCTGTATGGGAGATGATTCCCCACCTCTGACCAATTTCAGAATTGTTTACCACTGGAGCAAGTGCCTTGGTAGTGTTTTCCTCTGTATAACTGTTAGGTTCTGTTTTTTTTATCTTTTTGGTTCAAGTTAGATTTTATTCCTCTTTTATGTATTTATGGATATAAGCATGGAAATAATTCATTCTTATAAATACATCAGTGTGAATGGAAGAATATTTTTTCTGTTTTATTTTAACATTTTATTTTTAAAATTTTTGAAATTTAATTTTATTTATTTTTTTTATACAGTAGGTTATTTTTATTTGTCTATTTTATGCATAGACATGTATACAGGTCAATCCCAATCTCCCAACACATCCCACCACCACCACCCCTTGGCTTCCCCCACTTTGTGTCCATACGTTTGTTCTCTACCTCTGTGTCTCTATTTCTGCCCTGCAAACCAGTTCATCTGTAGCATTTTTCTAGGTTCCACATATAGACATTAATATACAATATTTGTTTTTCTCTTTCTGACTTACTTCACTCTGTATGACAGTCTCTAGATCCATCAACTTCTCTACAAATGACCCAGTTTCATTCCTTTTTATGGCTGAGTAATATTCCATTTTATATATGTACCACATCTTTATCCATTCGTCTGTCTGTGGGCATTTAGGTTGCTTCCATTACCTGGCTATTGTAAATAGTGCTGCAATGAACATTGTGGTGAATGTGTCTCTGTGATTTCTAGTTTTCTCTGGGTATATGCCCAGAAGTTGGATTGCTGGATCCTATTGTAATTCTCTTTTTAGTTTTTTAAAGGAACCTCCATACTGTTCTCCATAGTGACTGTATCAATTTACATTCCCACCAATAGCGGAAGAGGGTTCCTTTTGTCCACACCTCCCCAGAATTTGTTGTTTGTAGATTATCTGATGATGCCGATTCTAACAGGTGTGAGGTCTTACCTCATTGTAGTTTTGATTTGCATTTCTCTAATAATTAGTGATGTTGAGCAGCTTTTCATGTGCGTCTTGGCCATCTCTGTGTCTTCTTTGAAGAAACGTCTATTTAGATCTTCTGCCCATTTTTGTATTGGGTTGTTTGTTGTATTAATATTAAGCTGCATGAGCTGTATATATATATTGGAGATTAAACCTTTGTCCATTGATTCGTTTGTGAACGTTTTCGCCCCTTCTGAGGGTTACCTTTTTCCATTCCCGTATTTTTAACAAAGAAAGAAAGAAAGCAAAAGAATCAGAACACTAATGTGCGTGAAATATGTCTCTTGAAACTGTCGTTTTGAAATATGGACGTCTTTTGAATTTTTTGGTCGATATATGACCCCAGGATTTGTTTTCAGGTCAGGTGTCATTTACAGGCCTGTAATGATTTGGAATATCCACTGACCATTAGCGCTGGGATTAAAGCTGCTGTTGTGTGAAACGGCCACAAGGTGGCAGCAGTTCTCCCTTACCAAATCTGGTTACTAGGGCAGCAGAGCCTCAATGTAAGTCACGTTCTAGATTGGAATGTAGAACGGAATGTGCCAGGAGAAAGCCCTTCAAGTTTGTCTCACTACTTCTTGTTCGTGTTTTTAATTTAATTTTTTATTTTTTATTACAGCAAGTTTGAGTACAACGTTTAGCTTGTTGTAGGTGTGCAAGAGGTGGTTCTTTTACACATATACATATGTCTGTTCTTCCTGGGATCCTTTTCCCATGTTCGTTATGACAGAATGTTGAGTAGTCTTCTCTTGGTACTCCGTAGGTCTTTGGTGATTATATATGTCTACTCTGTTTGTATATGTCTGTTAACCCCAATATCGTAATGAATTCAATCCTCACACCTTTCCTTTGGTGAACCATAAGTTTGTTTAATGAATCTGTGATTGCCCTTCTCCGTGGAAATATCTGCCCTGGTATCAATTATAGGTAACACCTATAAGTGATATGATATGATATGTGTCTTTCACTTTCTGACTTACTCCAAGTCACGTGATTAGCTCTAGACTCATCTACGGTGCTGCAAATGGCATTGTGTGCTTCTTTTCCTTGGCGAATATTCTGTCATTGCGAGGTCCATTTTCTGCAATGTGATTCCCTGAGGGCTGAGGATAAGCTGACCTGGGCAGACTGACCCTGCCGGCAAGACCTCCCCAGGTGTGCCTGGGTTGAGGTCAATATAAACAGCACTCCAGGCAGCAATAGCCCCTGCATCTGTGCCTGACTCCATATTCTCTGCCCCGTCAGCATTCTCGGGGCTGTGCTGGTGGGAGGGTGTGAGGGTCCACGGCTTTGTGGGTGGCCCGGTGTGAGTGGGGCTCTGCTGGACTTTCTGCAGGAGTTGCCAGGCTGCCACCTGTAAAGAAGAGGATGTGTCACCCATAACTTCCACTGGAGTATCTCTCTGGGCAGAGGTGAGGAAGGAAAAAAAGAAGTGGGGGCCGGTACAGGAGGGGTATCTCAGGCAGGGCAATGGAAAGCTTCCAGAAGAGCGCCCGTGGCCAGGACCATCCTGGCTGACCTGCAGGCTCCAAGTTGGCCTGCGAGCTTTCGCTGGTGTGGCTCCACGGCCCTTCCTCTAGGCTTTCAAGCCCTTGTACATATTCAGGTGTTTCACCTGGGAAGGGTGGGAACAGTTCAGCAGCAGCTGGCCTGGGGCTCAGCTCACGTTTACTCACAGAGGCCTCGGCTCGGTCCCCCAGCTTTGCAATAAGGACGCTCCTTGTGTGGGCGGGCGGGGCTGCTGGCTGTATGGGAGATGATTCCCCACCTCTGACCAATTTCAGAATTGTTTACAACTGGAGCAAGTGCCTTGGTAGTGTTTTCCTCTGTATAACTGTTAGGTTCATTTTTTTTTTTCTTTTTGGTTCAAGTTAGATTTTATTCCTCTTTTATGTATTTATAGATATAAGCATGGAAATAATTCATTCTTATAAATACATCAGTGTGAAAGGAAGAACTTTTTTTCTGTTTTATTTTTACATTTTATTTTTAAAAATTTTGAAATTTAATTTTATTTATTTTTTTATACACTAGGTTATTATTAGTTATCTATTTTATGCATATACATGTATACAGGTCAATCCCAATCTCCCAACTCATCCCACCACCACCACCCCATGGCTTCCCTCACTTTGTGTCCATACGTTTGTTCTCTACCTCTGTGTCTCTATTTCTGCCTTGCAAACCAGTTCATCTGTAGCATTTTTCTAGGTTCCACATATAGGCATTAATATACAATATTTGTTTTTCTCTTTCTGACTTACTTCACTCTGTATGACAGTCTCTAGATCCATCAACTTCTCTACAAATGACTCAGTTTCATTCCTTTTTATGGCTGAGTAATATTCCATTTTATATATGTACCACATCTTTATCCATTCGTCTGTCTGTGGGCATTTAGGTTGCTTCCATTACCTGGCTATTGTAAATAGTGCTGCAATGAACATTGTGGTGAATGTGTCTCTGTGATTTATGGTTTTCTCTGGGTATATGCCCAGAAGTGGGATTGCTGGATCCTATGGTAATTCTCTTTTTAGTTTTTTAAAGGAACCTCCATACTGTTCTCCATAGTGACTGTATCAATTTACATTCCCACCAATAGCGGAAGAGGGTTCCTGTTGTCCACACCTCCCCAGAATTTGTTGTTTGTAGATTATCTGATGATGCCGTTTCTAACAGGTGTGAGGTCTTACCTCATTGTAGTTTTGATTTGCATTTCTCTAATAATTAGTGATGTTGAGCAGCTTTTCATGTGCGTCTTGGCCATCTCTGTGTCTTCTTTGAAGAAACGTCTATTTAGATCTTCTGCCCATTTTTGTATTGGGTTGTTTGTTGTATTAATATTAAGCTGCATGAGCTGTTTATATATATTGGAGATTAAACCTTTGTCCATTGATTCGTTTGTGAAAGTTTTCGCCCCTTCTGAGGGTTACCTTTTTCCATTCCCTTATTTTTTTTTTTCTTTTTGCGGTATGCGGGCCTCTCACTGTTGTGGCCTCTCCCGTTGCGGAGCACAGGCTCCGGATGCGCAGGCTCAGCGGCCATGGCTCACGGGCCCAGCCGCTCCGCGGCATATGGGATCCTCCCAGACCGGGGCATGAACCCGTATCCCCTGCATCGGCAGGCGGACTCTCAACCACTGCGCCACCAGGGAGGACCCATTCCCGTATTTTTAACAAAGAAAGAAAGAAAGCAAAAGAATCAGAACACTAATGTGCCTGAAATATGCCTCTTGAAACTGTCGTTTTGAAATATGGACGTCTTTTGAATTTTTTGGTCGATATATGACCCCAGGATTTGTTTTCAGGGCAGGTGTCATTTACAGGCCTGTAATGATTTGGAATATCCACTGACCATTAGCGCTGGGATTAAAGCTGCTGTTGTGTGAAACGGCCACAAGGTGGCAGCAGTTCTCCCTTACCAAATCTGGTTACTAGGGCAGCAGAGCCTCAATGGAAGTCGCGTTCTAGATTGGAATGTAGAACGGAATGTACCAGGAGAAAGCCCCTCAAGTTTGTCTCACTACTTCTTGTTCGTGTTTTTAATTTAATTTTTTATTTTTTATTACAGCAAGTTTGAGTACAACGTTTAGCATGTTGTAGGTGTGCAAGAGGTGGTTCTTTTACACATATACATATGTCTGTTCTTCCTGGGATCCTTTTCCCATGTTCGTTATGACAGAATGTTGAGTAGTCTTCTCTTGGTACTCCGTAGGTCTTTGGTGATTATATATGTCTACTGTGTTTGTATATGTCTGTTAACCCCAATATCGTAATGAATTCAATCCTCACACCTTTCCTTTGGTGAACCATAAGTTTGTTTAATGAATCTGTGATTGCCCTTCTCCGTGGAAATATCTGCCCTGGTATCAATTTATAGGTAACACCTATAAGTGATATGATATGATATGTGTCTTTCACTTTCTGACTTACTCCAAGTCACGTGATTACCTCTAGACTCATCTACGGTGCTGCAAATGGCATTGTGTGCTTCTTTTCCTTGGCGAATATTCTGTCTTAGCGAGGTCCATTTTCTGCAATGTGATTCCCTGAGGGCTGAGGATTAGCTGACCTGGGCAGCCTGACCCTGCCGGCAAGCCCTCCCCAGGTGTGCCTGCGTTGAGGTCAATATAAACAGCACTCCAGGCAGCAATAGCCCCTGCAGCTGTGCCTGACTCCATATTCTCTGCCCCGTCAGCAGTCTTGGGGCTGTGCTGGTGGGAGGGTGTGAGGGTCCACGGCTTTGTGGGTGGCCCGGTGTGAGTGGGGTCTGCTGGACTTTCTGCAGGAGTTGCCAGGCTGCCACCTGTAAAGAAGAGGATGTGTCACCCATTACTTCCACTGGAATATCTCTCCGGTCTGAGGTGAGGAAGGAAAAAAAGGAGTGGGGGCCGGGACAGGAGGGGTATCTCAGGCAGGGCAATGGAAAGCTTCCAGAAGAGCGCCCGTGGCCAGGACCATCCTGGCTGACCTGCAGGCACCAAGGTGGCCTGCGTGCTGTCGCTGGTGTGGCTCCATGGCCCTTCCTCTAGGCTTTCATGCCCTTGTACATATTCAGGTGTTTCACCTGGGAAGGGTGGGAACAGTTCAGCAGCAGCTGGCCTGGGGCTCAGCTCACGTTTACTCACAGAGGCCTCGGCACGGTCCCCCAGCTTTGCAATAAGGACGCTCCTTGCGTGGGCGGGCGGGGCTGCTGGCTCTATGGGAGATGATTCCCCACCTCTGACCAATTTCAGAATTCTTTACCACTGGAGCAAGTGCCTTGGTAGTGTTTTCCTCTGTATAACTGTTAGGTTCAGTTTTTTTTTTTATCTTTTTTGGTTCAAGTTAGATTTTATTCCTCTTTTATGTATTTATGGATATAAGCATGGAAATAATTCATTCTTATAAATACATCAGTGTGAATGGAAGAACATTTTTTCTGTTTTATTTTTACATTTTATTTTTAAAATTTTTGAAATTTAATTTTATTTATTTTTTTATACAGTAGGTTATTATTAGTTATCTATTTTATGCATAGACATGTATACAGGTCAATCCCAATCTCCCAACTCATCCCACCACCACCACCCCATGGCTTCCCCCACTTTGTGTCCATACGTTTGTTCTCTACGTCTGTGTCTCTATTTCTGCCCTGCAAACCAGTTCATCTGTAGCATTTTTCTAGGTTCCACATATAGGCATTAATATACAATATTTGTTTTTCTCTTTCTGACTTACTTCACTCTGTATGACAGTCTCTAGATCCATCAACTTCTCTACAAATGACCCAGTTTCATTCCTTTTTATGGCTGAGTAATATTCCATTTTATATATGTACCACATCTTTATCCATTCGTCTGTCTGTGGGCATTTAGGTTGCTTCCATTACCTGGCTATTGTAAATAGTGCTGCAATGAACATTGTGGTGAATGTGTCTTTGTGATTTTTGGTTTTCTCTGGGTATATGCCCAGAAGTGAGATTGCTGGATCCTATGGTAATTCTCTTTTTAGTTTTTTAAAGGAACCTCCATACTGTTCTCCATAGTGACTGTATCCTTTTACATTCCCACCAATAGCGGAAGAGGGTTCCTTTTGTCCACACCCTCACCAGAATTTGTTGTTTGTAGATTATCTGATGATGCCGATTCTAACAGGTGTGAGGTCTTACCTCATTGTAGTTTTGATTTGCATTTCTCTAATAATTAGTGATGTTGAGCAGCTTTTCATGTGCGTCTTGGCCATCTCTGTGTCTTCTTTGAAGAAACGTCTATTTAGATCTTCTGCCCATTTTTGTATTGGGTTGTTTGTTTTATTAATATTAAGCTGCATGAGCTGTTTATATATATTGGAGATTAAACCTTTGTCCATTGATTCGTTTGTGAAAGTTTTCGCCCATTCTGAGGGTTGCCTTTTTCCATTCCCGTTTTTTTAACAAAGAAAGAAAGAAAGCAAAAGAAGCAGAACACTAATGTGCGTGAAATATGCCTCTTGAAACTGTCGTTTTGAAATATGGACGTCTTTTGAATTTTTTGGTCGATATATGACCCCAGGATTTGTTTTCAGGGCAGGTGTCATTTACAGGCCTGTAATGATTTGGAATATCCACTGACCATTAGCGCTGGGATTAAAGCTGCTGTTGTGTGAAACGGCCACAAGGTGGCAGCAGTTCTCCCTTACCAAATCTGGTTACTAGGGCAGCAGAGCCTCAATGGAAGTCGCGTTCTAGATTGGAATGTAGAACGGAATGTGCCAGGAGAAAGCCCCTCAAGTTTGTCTCACTACTTCTTGTTCGTGTTTTTAATTTAATTTTTAATTTTTTATTACAGCAAGTTTGAGTACAACGTTTAGCTTGTTGTAGGTGTGCAAGAGGTGGTTCTTTTACACATATACATATGTTTGTTCTTCCTGGGATCCTTTTCCCATGTACGTTATGACAGAATGTTGAGTAGTCTTCTCTTGGTACTCCGTAGGTCTTTGGTGATTATATATGTCTACTGTGTTTGTATATGTCTGTTAACCCCAATATCGTAATGAATTCAATCCTCACACCTTTCCTTTGGTGAACCATAAGTTTGTTTAATGAATCTGTGATTGCCCTTCTCCGTGGAAATATCTGCCCTGGTATCAATTTATAGGTAACACCTATAAGTGATATGATATGATATGTGTCTTTCACTTTCTGACTTACTCCAAGTCACGTGATTAGCTCTAGACTCATCTACGGTGCTGCAAATGGCATTGTGTGCTTCTTTTCCTTGGCGAATATTCTGTCTCAGCGAGGTCCATTTTCTGCAATGTGATTCCCTGAGGGCTGAGGATTAGCTGACCTGGGCAGCCTGACCCTGCCGGCAAGCCCTCCCCAGGTGTGCCTGCGTTGAGGTCAATATAAACAGCACTCCAGGCAGCAATAGCCCCTGCAGCTGTGCCTGACTCCATATTCTCTGCCCCGTCAGCAGTCTTGGGGCTGTGCTGGTCGGAGGGTGTGAGGGTCCACGGCTTTGTGGGTGGCCTGGTGTGAGTGGGGCTCTGCTGGACTTTCTGCAGGAGTTGCCAGGCTGCCACCTGTAAAGAAGAGGATGTGTCACCCATAACTTCAACTCTAATATCTCTAGGGGCTGAGGTGAGGAAGGAAAAAAAGGAGTGGGGGCCGGGACAGGAGGGGTATCTCAGGCAGGGCAATGGAAAGCTTCCAGAAGAGCGCCCGTGGCCAGGACCATCCTGGCTGACCTGCAGGCACCAAGGTGGCCTGCGTGCTGTCGCTGGTGTGGCTCCATGGCCCTTCCTCTAGGCTTTCATGCCCTTGTACATATTCAGGTGTTTCACCTGGGAAGGGTGGGAACAGTTCAGCAGCAGCTGGCCTGGGGCTCAGCTCACGTTTACTCACAGAGGCCTCGGCACGGTCCCCCAGCTTTGCAATAAGGACGCTCCTTGCGTGGGCGGGCGGGGCTGCTGGCTCTATGGGAGATGATTCCACACCTCTGACCAATTTCAGAATTGTTTACCACTGGAGCAAGTGCCTTGGTAGTGTTTTCCTCTGTATAACTGTTAGGTTCAGTTTTTTTATCTTTTTTGGTTCAAGTTAGATTTTATTCCTCTTTTATGTATTTATGGATATAAGCATGGAAATAATTCATTCTTATAAATACATCAGTGTGAATGGAAGAATATTTTTTCTGTTTTATTTTAACATTTTATTTTTAAAATTTTTGAAATTTAATTTTATTTATTTTTTTTATACAGTAGGTTATTTTTATTTATCTATTTTATGCATAGACATGTATACAGGTCAATCCCAATCTCCCAACACATCCCACCACCACCACCCCTTGGCTTCCCCCACTTTGTGTCCATACGTTTGTTCTCTACCTCTGTGTCTCTATTTCTGCCCTGCAAACCAGTTCATCTGTAGCATTTTTCTAGGTTCCACATATAGACATTAATATACAATATTTGTTTTTCTCTTTCTGACTTACTTCACTCTGTATGACAGTCTCTAGATCCATCAACTTCTCTACAAATGACCCAGTTTCATTCCTTTTTATGGCTGAGTAATATTCCATTTTATATATGTACCACATCTTTATCCATTCGTCTGTCTGTGGGCATTTAGGTTGCTTCCATTACCTGGCTATTGTAAATAGTGCTGCAATGAACATTGTGGTGAATGTGTCTTTGTGATTTTTGGTTTTCTCTGGGTATATGCCCAGAAGTGAGATTGCTGGATCCTATGGTAATTCTCTTTTTAGTTTTTTAAAGGAACCTCCATACTGTTCTCCATAGTGACTGTATCCTTTTACATTCCCACCAATAGCGGAAGAGGGTTCCTTTTGTCCACACCCTCACCAGAATTTGTTGTTTGTAGATTATCTGATGATGCCGATTCTAACAGGTGTGAGGTCTTACCTCATTGTAGTTTTGATTTGCATTTCTCTAATAATTAGTGATGTTGAGCAGCTTTTCATGTGCGTCTTGGCCATCTCTGTGTCTTCTTTGAAGAAACGTCTATTTAGATCTTCTGCCCATTTTTGTATTGGGTTGTTTGTTTTATTAATATTAAGCTGCATGAGCTGTTTATATATATTGGAGATTAAACCTTTGTCCATTGATTCGTTTGTGAAAGTTTTCGCCCATTCTGAGGGTTGCCTTTTTCCATTCCCGTTTTTTTAACAAAGAAAGAAAGAAAGCAAAAGAAGCAGAACACTAATGTGCGTGAAATATGCCTCTTGAAACTGTCGTTTTGAAATATGGACGTCTTTTGAATTTTTTGGTCGATATATGACCCCAGGATTTGTTTTCAGGGCAGGTGTCATTTACAGGCCTGTAATGATTTGGAATATCCACTGACCATTAGCGCTGGGATTAAAGCTGCTGTTGTGTGAAACGGCCACAAGGTGGCAGCAGTTCTCCCTTACCAAATCTGGTTACTAGGGCAGCAGAGCCTCAATGGAAGTCGCGTTCTAGATTGGAATGTAGAACGGAATGTGCCAGGAGAAAGCCCCTCAAGTTTGTCTCACTACTTCTTGTTCGTGTTTTTAATTTAATTTTTAATTTTTTATTACAGCAAGTTTGAGTACAACGTTTAGCTTGTTGTAGGTGTGCAAGAGGTGGTTCTTTTACACATATACATATGTTTGTTCTTCCTGGGATCCTTTTCCCATGTACGTTATGACAGAATGTTGAGTAGTCTTCTCTTGGTACTCCGTAGGTCTTTGGTGATTATATATGTCTACTGTGTTTGTATATGTCTGTTAACCCCAATATCGTAATGAATTCAATCCTCACACCTTTCCTTTGGTGAACCATAAGTTTGTTTAATGAATCTGTGATTGCCCTTCTCCGTGGAAATATCTGCCCTGGTATCAATTTATAGGTAACACCTATAAGTGATATGATATGATATGTGTCTTTCACTTTCTGACTTACTCCAAGTCACGTGATTAGCTCTAGACTCATCTACGGTGCTGCAAATGGCATTGTGTGCTTCTTTTCCTTGGCGAATATTCTGTCTCAGCGAGGTCCATTTTCTGCAATGTGATTCCCTGAGGGCTGAGGATTAGCTGACCTGGGCAGCCTGACCCTGCCGGCAAGCCCTCCCCAGGTGTGCCTGCGTTGAGGTCAATATAAACAGCACTCCAGGCAGCAATAGCCCCTGCAGCTGTGCCTGACTCCATATTCTCTGCCCCGTCAGCAGTCTTGGGGCTGTGCTGGTCGGAGGGTGTGAGGGTCCACGGCTTTGTGGGTGGCCTGGTGTGAGTGGGGCTCTGCTGGACTTTCTGCAGGAGTTGCCAGGCTGCCACCTGTAAAGAAGAGGATGTGTCACCCATAACTTCAACTCTAATATCTCTAGGGGCTGAGGTGAGGAAGGAAAAAAAGGAGTGGGGGCCGGGACAGGAGGGGTATCTCAGGCAGGGCAATGGAAAGCTTCCAGAAGAGCGCCCATGGCCAGGACCATCCTGGCTGACCTGCAGGCACCAAGGTGGCCTGCGTGCTGTCGCTGGTGTGGCACCACGGCCCTTCCTCTAGGCTTTCATGCCCTTGTACATATTCAGGTGTTTCACCTGGGAAGGATGGGAACAGTTCAGCAGCAGCTGGCCTTGGGCTCAGCTCACGTTTACTCACAGAGGCCTCGGCACGGTCCCCCAGCTTTGCAATAAGGACGCTCCTTGCGTGGGCGGGCGGGGCTGCTGGCTCTATGGGAGATGATTCCACACCTCTGACCAATTTCAGAATTGTTTACCACTGGAGCAAGTGCCTTGGTAGTGTTTTCCTCTGTATAACTGTTAGGTTCAGTTTTTTTATCTTTTTTGGTTCAAGTTAGATTTTATTCCTCTTTTATGTATTTATGGATATAAGCATGGAAATAATTCATTCTTATAAATACATCAGTGTGAATGGAAGAATATTTTTTCTGTTTTATTTTAACATTTTATTTTTAAAATTTTTGAAATTTAATTTTATTTATTTTTTTTATACAGTAGGTTATTTTTATTTATCTATTTTATGCATAGACATGTATACAGGTCAATCCCAATCTCCCAACACATCCCACCACCACCACCCCTTGGCTTCCCCCACTTTGTGTCCATACGTTTGTTCTCTACCTCTGTGTCTCTATTTCTGCCCTGCAAACCAGTTCATCTGTAGCATTTTTCTAGGTTCCACATATAGACATTAATATACAATATTTGTTTTTCTCTTTCTGACTTACTTCACTCTGTATGACAGTCTCTAGATCCATCAAATTCTCTACAAATGACCCAGTTTCATTCCTTTTTATGGCTGAGTAATATTCCATTTTATATATGTACCACATCTTTATCCATTCGTCTGTCTGTGGCCATTTAGGTTGCTTCCATTACCTGGCTATTGTAAATAGTGCTGCAATGAACATTGTGGTGAATGTGTCTCTGTGATTTATGGTTTTCTCTGGGTATATGCCCAGAAGTGGGATTGCTGATTCCTATTGTAATTCTCTTTTTAGTTTTTTAAAGGAACCTCCATACTGTTCTCCATAGTGACTGTATCAATTTACATTCCCACCAATAGCGGAAGAGGGTTCCTTTTGTCCACACCTCCCCAGAATTTGTTGTTTGTAGATTATCTGATGATGCCGATTCTAACAGGTGTGAGGTCTTACCTCATTGTAGGTTTGATTTGCATTTCTCTAATAATTAGTGATGTTGAGCAGCTTTTCATGTGCGTCTTGGCCATCTCTGTGTCTTCTTTGAAGAAACGTCTATTTAGATCTTCTGCCCATTTTTGTATTGGGTTGTTTGTTGTATTAATATTAAGCTGCATGAGCTGTATATATATATTGGAGATTAAACCTTTGTCCATTGATTCGTTTGTGAACGTTTTCGCCCCTTCTGAGGGTTACCATTTTCCATTCCCGTATTTTTAACAAAGAAAGAAAGAAAGCAAAAGAATCAGAACACTAATGTGCGTGAAATATGCCTCTTGAAACTGTCGTTTTGAAATATGGACGTCTTTTGAATTTTTTGGTCGATATATGACCCCAGGATTTGTTTTCAGGGCAGGTGTCATTTACAGGCCTGTAATGATTTGGAATATCCACTGACCATTAGCGCTGGGATTAAAGCTGCTGTTGTGTGAAACGGCCACAAGGTGGCAGCAGTTCTCCCTTACCAAATCTGGTTACTAGGGCAGCAGAGCCTCAATGGAAGTCGCGTTCTAGATTGGAATGTAGAACGGAATGTGCCAGGAAAAAGCCCTTCAAGTTTGTCTCACTACTTCTTGTTAGTGTTTTTAATTTAATTTTTTATTTTTTATTACAGCAAGTTTGAGTACAACGTTTAGCTTGTTGTAGGTGTGCAAGAGGTGGTTCTTTTACACATATACATATGTCTGTTCTTCCTGGGATCCTTTTCCCATGTTCGTTATGACAGAATGTTGAGTAGTCTTCTCTTGGTACTCCGTAGGTCTTTGGTGATTATATATGTCTACTGTGTTTGTATATGTCTGTTAACCCCAATATCGTAATGAATTCAATCCTCACACCTTTCCTTTGGTGAACCATAAGTTTGTTTAATGAATCTGTGATTGCCCTTCTCCGTGGAAATATCTGCCCTGGTATCAATTTATAGGTAACACCTATAAGTGATATGATATGATATGTGTCTTTCACTTTCTGACTTACTCCAAGTCACGTGATTACCTCTAGACTCATCTACGGTGCTGCAAATGGCATTGTGTGCTTCTTTTCCTTGGCAAATATTCTGTCTTAGCGAGGTCCATTTTCTGCAATGTGATTCCCTGAGGGCTGAGGATTAGCTGACCTGGGCAGCCTGACCCTGCCGGCAAGCCCTCCCCAGGTGTGCCTGGGTTGAGGTCAATATAAACAGCACTCCAGGCAGCAATAGCCCCTGCAGCTGTGCCTGACTCCATATTCTCTGCCCCGTCAGCAGTCTTGGGGCTGTGCTGGTGGGAGGGTGTGAGGGTCCACGGCTTTGTGGGTGGACCGGTGTGAGTGGGGCTCTGCTGGACTTTCTGCAGGAGTTGCCAGGCTGCCACCCGTAAAGAAGAGGATGTGTCACCCATAACTTCCACTGGAATATCTCTCCGGGCTGAGGTGAGGAAGGAAAAATAGGAGTGGGCGCCGGGACAGGAGGGGTATCTCAGGCAGGGCAATGGAAAGCTTCCAAAAGAGCGCCCGTGGCCAGGACCATCCTGGCTGACCTGCAGGCACCAAGGTGGCCTGCGTGCTGTCGCTGGTGTGGCTCCATGGCCCTTCCTCTAGGCTTTCATGCCCTTGTACATATTCAGGTGTTTCACCTGGGAAGGGTGGGAACAGTTCAGCAGCAGCTGGCCTGGGGCTCAGCTCACGTTTACTCACAGAGGCCTCGGCACGGTCCCCCAGCTTTGCAATAAGGACGCTCCTTGCGTGGGCGGGCGGGGCTGCTGGCTCTATGGGAGATGATTCCCCACCTCTGACCAATTTCAGAATTTTTTACCACTGGAGCAAGTGCCTTGGTAGTGTTTGCCTCTGTATAACTGTTAGTTTCAGTTTTTTTTATCTTTTTTGGTTCAAGTTAGATTTTATTCCTCTTTTATGTATTTATAGATATAAGCATGGAAATAATTCATTCTTATAAATACATCAGTGTGATTTGAAGAAATTTTTTTCTGTTTTATTTTTACATTTTATTTTTAAAATTTTTGAAATTTAATTTTATTTATTTTTTTTATACAGTAGGTTATTATTAGTTATCTATTTTATGCATAGACATGTATACAGGTCAATCCCAATCTCCCAACTCATCCCACCACCACCGCCCCATGGCTTCCCCCACTTTGTGTCCATACGTTTGTTCTCTACCTGTGTGTCTCTATTTCTGCCCTGCAAACCAGTTCATCTGTAGCATTTTTCTAGGTTCCACATATAGGCATTAATATACAATATTTGTTTTTCTCTTTCTGACTTACTTCACTCTGTATGACAGTCTCTAGATCCATCAACTTCTCTACAAATGACCCAGTTTCATTCCTTTTTATGGCTGAGTAATATTCCATTTTATATATGTACTACATCTTTATCCATTCGTCTGTCTGTGGCCATTTAGTTTGCTTCCATTACCTGGCTACTGTAAATAGTGCTGCAATGAACATTGTGGTGAATGTGTCTTTGTGATTTATGGTTTTCTCTGGGTATATGCCCAGAAGTGGGATTGCTGGATCCTATTGTAATTCTGTTTTTAGTTTTTTAAAGGAACCTCCATACTGTTCTCCATTGTGACTGTATCAATTTACATTCCCACCAATAGCGGAAGAGGGTTCCTTTTGTCCACACCCTCCCCAGAATTTGTTGTTTGTAGATTATCTGATGATGCCGATTCTAACAGGTGTGAGGTCTTACCTCATTGTAGTTTTGATTTGCATTTCTCTAATAATTAGTGATGTTGAGCAGCTTTTCATGTGCGTCTTGGCCATCTCTGTGTCTTCTTTGAAGAAACGTCTATTTAGATCTTCTGCCCATTTTTGTATTGGGTTGTTTGTTTTATTAATATTAAGCTGCATGAGCTGTTTATATATATTGGAGATTAAACCTTTGTCCATTGATTCGTTTGTGAAAGTTTTCACCCATTCTGAGGGTTGCCTTTTTCCATTCCCGTTTTTTTAACAAAGAAAGAAAGAAAGCAAAAGAAGCAGAACACTAATGTGCGTGAAATATGCCTCTTGAAACTGTCGTTTTGAAATATGGACGTCTTTTGAATTTTTTGGTCGATATATGACCCCAGGATTTGTTTTCAGGGCAGGTGTCATTTACAGGCCTGTAATGATTTGGAATATCCACTGACCATTAGCGCTGGGATTAAAGCTGCTGTTGTGTGAAACGGCCACAAGGTGGCAGCAGTTCACCCTTACCAAATCTGGTTACAAGGGCAGCAGAGCCTCAATGGAAGTCACGTTCTACATTGGAATGTAGAACGGAATGTGCCAAGAGAAAGCCCCTCAAGTTTGTCTCACTAATTCTTGTTCGTGTTTTTAATTTAATTTTTTATTTTTTATTACAGCAAGTTTGAGTACAACGTTTAGCTTGTTGTAGGTGTGCAAGAGGTGGTTCTTTTACACATATACATATGTCTGTTCTTCCTGGGATCCTTTTCCCATGTTCGTTATGACAGAATGTTGAGTAGTCTTCTCTTGGTACTCCGTAGGTCTTTGGTGATTATATATGTCTACTGTGTTTGTATATGTCTGTTAACCCCAATATCGTAATGAATTCAATCCTCACACCTTTCCTTTGGTGAACCATAAGTTTGTTTAATGAATCTGTGATTGCCCTTCTCCGTGGAAATATCTGCCCTGGTATCAATTTATAGGTAACACCTATAAGTGATATGATATGATATGTGTCTTTCACTTTCTGACTTACTCCAAGTCACGTGATTACCTCTAGACTCATCTACGGTGCTGCAAATGGCATTGTGTGCTTCTTTTCCTTGGCGAATATTCTGTCTTAGCGAGGTCCATTTTCTGCAATGTGATTCCCTGAGGGCTGAGGATTAGCTGACCTGGGCAGCCTGACCCTGCCGGCAAGCCCTCCCCAGGTGTGCCTGGGTTGAGGTCAATATAAACAGCACTCCAGGCAGCAATAGCCCCTGCAGCTGTGCCTGACTCCATATTCTCTGCCCCGTCAGCAGTCTCGGGGCTGTGCTGGTGGGAGGGTGTGAGGGTCCACGGCTTTGTGGGTGGCCCGGTGTGAGTGGGGCTCTGCTGGACTTTCTGCAGGAGTTGCCAGGCTGCCACCTGTAAAGAAGAGGATGTGTCACCCATAACTTCCACTGGAATATCTCTCCGGGCTGAGGTGAGGAAGGAAAAAAAGGAGTGGGGGCCGGGACAGGAGGGGTATCTCAGGCAGGGCAATGGAAAGCTTCCAGAAGAGCGCCCGTGGCCAGGACCATCCTGGCTGACCTGCAGGCACCAAGGTGGCCTGCGTGCTGTCGCTGGTGTGGCTCCATGGCCCTTCCTCTAGGCTTTCAAGCCCTTGTACATATTCAGGTGTTTCACCTGGGAAGGGTGGGAACAGTTCAGCAGCAGCTGGCCTGGGGCTCAGCTCACGTTTACTCACAGAGGCCTCAGCACGGTCCCCCAGCTTTGCAATAAGGACGCTCCTTGCGTGGGCGGGCGGGGCTGCTGGCTCTATGGGAGATGATTCCCCACCTCTGACCAATTTCAGAATTGTTTACCACTGGAGCAAGTGCCTTGGTAGTGTTTTCCTCTGTATAACTGTTAGGTTCAGTTTTTTTTTTTCTTTTTTGGTTCAAGTTAGATTTTATTCCTCTTTTATGTATTTATAGATATAAGCATGGAAATAATTCATTCTTATAAATACATCAGTGTGAATGGAAGGACTTTTTTTCTGTTTTATTTTTACATTTTATTTTTAAAAATTTTGAAATTTAATTTTATTTATTTTTTTATACACTAGGTTATTATTAGTTATCTATTTTATGCATACACATGTATACAGGTCAATCCCAATCTCCCAACTCATCCCACCACCACCACCCCATGGCTTCCCCCACTTTGTGTCCATACGTTTGTTCTCTACCTCTGTGTCTCTATTTCTGCCCTGCAAACCAGTTCATCTGTAGCATTTTTCTAGGTTCCACATATAGGCATTAATATACAATATTTGTTTTTCTCTTTCTGACTTACTTCACTCTGTATGACAGTCTCTAGATCCATCAACTTCTCTACAAATGACTCAGTTTCATTCCTTTTTATGGCTGAGTAATATTCCATTTTATATATGTACCACATCTTTATCCATTCGTCTGTCTGTGGACATTTAGGTTGCTTCCATTACCTGGCTATTGTAAATAGTGCTGCAATGAACATTGTGGTGAATGTGTCTCTGTGATTTATGGTTTTCTCTGGGTATATGCCCAGAAGTGGGATTGCTGGATCCTATGGTAATTCTCTTTTTAGTTTTTTAAAGGAACCTCCATACTGTTCTCCATAGTGACTGTATCAATTTACATTCCCACCAATAGCGGAAGAGGGTTCCTTTTGTCCACAGCCTCCCCAGAATTTGTTGTTTGTAGATTATCTGATGATGCCGATTCTAACAGGTGTGAGGTCTTACCTAATTGTAGTTTTGATTTGCATTTCTCTAATAATTAGTGATGTTGAGCAGCTTTTCATGTGCGTCTTGGCCATCTCTGTGTCTTCTTTGAAGAAACGTCTATTTAGATCTTCTGCCCATTTTTGTATTGGGTTGTTTGTTGTATTAATATTAAGCTGCATGAGCTGTATATATATATTGGAGATTAAACCTTTTTCCATTGATTCGTTTGTGAAAGTTTTCGCCCATTCTGAGGGTTGCATTTTTCCATTACCGTTTTTTTAACAAAGAAAGAAAGAAAGCAAAAGAAGCAGAACACTAATGTGCGTGAAATATGCCTCTTGAAACTGTCGTTTTGAAATATGGACGTCTTTTGAATTTTTTGGTCGATATATGACCCCAGGATTTGTTTTCAGGGCAGGTGTCATTTACAGGCCTGTAATGATTTGGAATATCCACTGACCATTAGCGCTGGGATTAAAGCTGCTGTTGTGTGAAACGGCCACAAGGTGGCAGCAGTTCTCCCTTACCAAATCTGGTTACTAGGGCAGCAGAGCCTCAATGGAAGTCGCGTTCTAGATTGGAATGTAGAACGGAATGTACCAGGAGAAAGCCCCTCAAGTTTTTCTCACTAATTCTTGTTCGTGTTTTTAATTTAATTTTTTATTTTTTATTACAGCAAGTTTGAGTACAACGTTTAGCTTGTTGTAGGTGTGCAAGAGGTGGTTCTTTTACACATATACAGATGTCTGTTCTTCCTGGGATCCTTTTCCCATGTTCGTTATGACACAATGTTGAGTAGTCTTCTCTTGGTACTCCGTAGGTCTTTGGTGATTATATATGTCTACTGTGTTTGTATATGTCTGTTAACCCCAATATCGTAATGAATTCAATCCTCACACCTTTCCTTTGGTGAACCATAAGTTTGTTTAATGAATCTGTGATTGCCCTTCTCCGTGGAAATATCTGCCCTGGTATCAATTTATAGGTAACACCTATAAGTGATATGATATGATATGTGTCTTTCACTTTCTGACTTACTCCAAGTCACGTGATTACCTCTAGACTCATCTACGGTGCTGCAAATGGCATTGTGTGCTTCTTTTCCTTGGCGAATATTCTGTCTTAGCGAGGTCCATTTTCTGCAATGTGATTCCCTGAGGGCTGAGGATTAGCTGACCTGGGCAGCCTGACCCTGCCGGCAAGCCCTCCCCAGGTGTGCCTGGGTTGAGGTCAATATAAACAGCACTCCAGGCAGCAATAGCCCCTGCAGCTGTGCCTGACTCCATATTCTCTGCCCCGTCAGCAGTCTCGGGGCTGTGCTGGTGGGAGGGTGTGAGGGTCCAAGGCTTTGTGGGCGGCCCGGTGTGAGTGGGACTCTGCTGGACTTTCTGCAGGAGTTGCCAGGCTGCCACCTGTAAAGAAGAGGATGTGTCACCCATAACTTCCACTGGAATATCTCTCCGGGCTGAGGTGAGGAAGGAAAAAAAGGAGTGGGGCCGGGACAGGAGGGGTATCTCAGGCAGGGCAATGGAAAGCTTCCAGAAGAGCGCCCGTGGCCAGGACCATCCTGGCTGACCTGCAGGCACCAAGGTGGCCTGCGTGCTGTCGCTGGTGTGGCACCACGGCCCTTCCTCTAGGCTTTCATGCCCTTGTACATATTCAGGTGTTTCACCTGGGAAGGGTGGGAACAGTTCAGCAGCAGCTGGCCTGGGGCTCAGCTCACGTTTACTCACAGAGGCCTCGGCACGGTCCCCCAGGTTTGCAATAAGGACGCTCCTTGCGTGGGCGGGCGGGGCTGCTGGCTCTATGGGAGATGATTCCCCACCTCTGACCAATTTCAGAATTGTTTACCACTGGAGCAAGTGCCTTGGTAGTGTTTGCCTCTGTATAACTGTTAGGTTCAGTTTTTTTTATCTTTTTTGGTTCAAGTTAGATTTTATTCCTCATTTATGTATTTATGGATATAAGCATGGAAATAATTCATTCTTATAAATACATCAGTGTGAATGGAAGAACATTTTTTCTGTTTTATTTTTACATTTTATTTTTAAAATTTTTGAAATTTAATTTTATTTTTTTTTATACAGTAGGTTATTTTTAGTTATCTATTTTATGCATAGACATGTATATAGGTCAATCCCAATCTCCCAACACATCCCACCACCACCACCCCATGGCTTCCCCCACTTTGTGTCCATACGTTTGTTCTCTACCTCTGAGTCTCTATTTCTGCCCTGCAAACCAGTTCATCTGTAGCATTTTTCTAGGTTCCACATATAGGCATTAATATACAATATTTGTTTTTCTCTTTCTGACTTACTTCACTCTGTATGACAGTCTCTAGATCCAACAACTTCTCTACAAATGACCCAGTTTCATTCCTTTTTATGGGTGAGTAATATTCCATTTTATATATGTACTACATCTTTATCCATTCGTCTGTCTGTGGCCATTTAGGTTGCTTCCATTACCTGGCTATTGTAAATAGTGCTGCAATGAACATTGTGGTGAATGTGTCTTTGTGATTTATGGTTTTCTCTGGGTATATGCCCAGAAGTGGGATTGCTGGATCCTATTGTAATTCTGTTTTTAGTTTTTTAAAGGAACCTCCATACTGTTCTCCATAGTGACTGTATCCATTTACATTCCCACCAATAGCGGAAGAGGGTTCCTTTTGTCCACACCCTCCCCATAATTTGTTGTTTGTAGATTATCTGATGATGCCGATTCTAACAGGTGTGAGGTCTTACCTCATTGTAGTTTTGATTTGCATTTCTCTAATAATTAGTGATGTTGAGCAGCTTTTCATGTGCGTCTTGGCCATCTCTGTGTCTTCTTTGAAGAAACGTCTATTTAGATCTTCTGCCCATTTTTGTATTGGGTTGTTTGTTTTATTAATATTAAGCTGCATGAGCTGTTTATATATATTGGAGATTAAACCTTTGTCCATTGATTCGTTTTTGAAAGTTTTCGCCCATTCTGAGGGTTGCCTTTTTCCATTCCCGTTTTTTTTTTTTTTTTTTTTTTGCAGTATGCGGGCCTCTCACTGTTGTGGCCTCTCCCATTGCAGAGCACAGGCTCCGGACACGCAGGCTCAGCGGCCATGGCTCACAGGCCCAGCCGCTCCAGGGCATGTGGGATCTTCCCGGACCGGGGCACGAACCCATGTCCCCTGCATTGGCAGGCGGACTCTCAACCACTGCGCCACCAGGGAAGCCCCATTCCCGTTTTTTTAACAAAGAAAGAAAGAAAGCAAAAGAAGCAGAACACTAATGTGCGTGAAATATGCCTCTTGAAACTGTCGTTTTGAAATATGGACGTCTTTTGCATTTTTTGGTCGATATATGACCCCAGGATTTGTTTTCAGGGCAGGTGTCATTTACAGGCCTGTAATGATTTGGAATATCCACTGACCATTAGCGCTGGGATTAAAGCTGCTGTTGTGTGAAACGGCCACAAGGTGGCAGCAGTTCTCCCTTACCAAATCTGGTTACTAGGGCAGCAGAGCCTCAATGGAAGTCGCGTTCTAGATTGGAATGTAGAAAGGAATGTGCCAGGAGAAAGCCCCTCAAGTTTGTCTCACTATTTCTTGTTCGTGTTTTTAATTTAATTTTTTATTTTTTATTACAGCAAGTTTGAGTACAACGTTTAGCTTGTTGTAGGTGTGCAAGAGGTGGTTCTTTTACACATATACATATGTCTGTTCTTCCTGGGATCCTTTTCCCATGTACGTTATGACAGAATGTTGAGTAGTCTTCTCTTGGTACTCCGTAGGTCTTTGGTGATTATATATGTCTACTGTGTTTGTATATGTCTGTTAACCCCAATATCGTAATGAATTCAATCCTCACACCTTTCCTTTGGTGAACCATAAGCTTGTTTAATGAATCTGTGATTGCCCTTCTCCGTGGAAATATCTGCCCTGGTATCAATTTATAGGTAACACGTATAAGTGATATGATATGATATGTGTCTTTCACTTTCTGACTTACTCCAAGTCACGTGATTACCTCTAGACTCATCTACGGTGCTGCAAATGGCATTGTGTGCTTCTTTTCCTTGGCGAATATTCTGTCTTAGCGAGGTCCATTTTCTGCAATGTGATTCCCTGAGGGCTGAGGATTAGCTGACCTGGGCAGCCTGACCCTGCCGGCAAGCCCTCCCCAGGTGTGTCTGGGTTGAGGTCAATATAAACAGCACTCCAGGCAGCAATAGCCCCTGCAGCTGTGCCTGACTCCATATTCTCCGCCCCGTCGGCAGTCTCGGGGCTGTGCTGGTGGGAGGGTGTGAGGGTCCACGGCTTTGTGGGTGGCCCGGTGTGAGTGGGGCTCTGCTGGACTTTCTGCAGGAGTTGCCAGGCTGCCACCTGTAAAGAAGAGGATGTGTCACCCATAACTTCCACTGGAATATCTCTCCGGGCTGAGGTGAGGAAGGAAAAAAAGGAGTGGGGGCCGGGACAGGAGGGGTATCTCAGGCAGGGCAATGGAAAGCTTCCAGAAGAGAGCCCGTGGCCAGGACCATCCTGGCTGACCTGCAGGCACCAAGGTGGCCTGCGTGCTGTCGCCTGTGTGGCTCCATGGCTCTTCCTCTAGGCTTTCAAGCCCTTGTACATATTCAGGTGTTTCACCTGGGAAGGGTGGGAACAGTTCAGCAGCAGCTGGCCTGGGGCTCAGCTCACGTTTACTCACAGAGGCCTCGGCACGGTCCCCCAGCTTTGCAATAAGGACGCTCCTTGCGTGGGCGGGCGGGGCTGCTGGCTCTATGGGAGATGATTCCCCACCTCTGACCAATTTCGGAATTGTTTACCACTGGAGCAAGTGCCTTGGTAGTGTTTTCCTCTGTATAACTGTTAGGTTCAGTTTTTTTTTTTTTCTTTTTTGGTTCAAGTTAGATTTTATTCCTCTTTTATGTATTTATAGATATAAGCATGGAAATAATTCATTCTTATAAATACATCAGTGTGAATGGAAGAACTTTTTTTCTGTTTTATTTTTACATTTTATTTTTAAAAATTTTGAAATTTAATTTTATTTATTTTTTTATACACTAGGTTATTATTAGTTATCTATTTTATGCATATACATGTATACAGGTCAATCCCAATCTCCCAACTCATCCCACCACCACCACCCCATGGCTTCACCCACTTTGTGTCCATATGTTTGTTCTCTACCTCTGTGTCTCTATTTCTGCCCTGCAAACCAGTTCATCTGTAGCATTTTTCTAGCTTCCACATATAGGCATTAATATACAATATTTGTTTTTCTCTTTCTGACTTACTTCACTCTGTATGACAGTCTCTAGATCCATCAACTTCTCTACAAATGACTCAGTTTCATTCCTTTTTATGGCTGAGTAATATTCCATTTTATATATGTACCACATCTTTATCCATTCGTCTGTCTGTGGGCATTTAGGTTGCTTCCATTACCTGGCTATTGTAAATAGTGCTTCAATGAACATTGTGGTGAATGTGTCTGTGTGATTTATGGTTTTCTCTGGGTATATGCACAGAAGTGGGATTGCTGGATCCTATGGTAATTCTCTTTTTAGTTTTTTAAAGGAACCTCCATACTGTTCTCCATAGTGACTGTATCAATTTACATTCCCACCAATAGCGGAAGAGGGTTCCTTTTGTCCACACCCTCCCCAGAATTTGTTGTTTGTAGATTATCTGATGATGCCGATTCTAACAGGTGTGAGGTCTTACCTCATTGTAGTTTTGATTTGCATTTCTCTAATAATTAGTGATGTTGAGCAGCTTTTCATGTGCGTCTTGGCCATCTCTGTGTCTTCTTTGAAGAAACGTCTATTTAGATCTTCTGCCCATTTTTGTATTGGGTTGTTTGTTTTATTAATATTAAGCTGCATGAGCTGTTTATATATATTGGAGATTAAACCTTTGTCCATTGATTCGTTTGTGAAAGTTTTCGCCCCTTCTGAGGGTTGCATTTTTCCATTCCCGTTTTTTTAACAAAGAAAGAAAGAAAGCAAAAGAAGCAGAACACTAATGTGCGTGAAATATGCCTCTTGAAACTGTCGTTTTGAAATATGGACGTCTTTTGAATTTTTTGGTCGATATATGACCCCAGGATTTGTTTTCAGGGCAGGTGTCATTTACAGGCCTGTAATGATTTGGAATATCCACTGACCATTAGCGCTGGGATTAAAGCTGCTGTTGTGTGAAACGGCCACAAGGTGGCAGCAGTTCTCCCTTACCAAATCTGGTTACTAGGGCAGCAGAGCCTCAATGGAAGTCGCGTTCTAGATTGGAATGTAGAACGGAATGTACCAGGAGAAAGCCCCTCAAGTTTTTCTCACTAATTCTTGTTCGTGTTTTTAATTTAATTTTTTATTTTTTATTACAGCAAGTTTGAGTACAACGTTTAGCTTGTTGTAGGTGTGCAAGAGGTGGTTCTTTTACACATATACATATGTCTGTTCTTCCTGGGATCCTTTTCCCATGTTCGTTATGACAGAATGTTGAGTAGTCTTCTCTTGGTACTCCGTAGGTCTTTGGTGATTATATATGTCTACTGTGTTTGTATATGTCTGTTAACCCCAATATCGTAATGAATTCAATCCTCACACCTTTCCTTTGGTGAACCATAAGTTTGTTTAATGAATCTGTGATTGCCCTTCTCCGTGGAAATATCTGCCCTGGTATCAATTTATAGGTAACACCTATAAGTGATATGATATGATATGTGTCTTTCACTTTCTGACTTACTCCAAGTCACGTGATTACCTCTAGACTCATCTACGGTGCTGCAAATGGCATTGTGTGCTTCTTTTCCTTGGCGAATATTCTGTCTTAGCGAGGTCCATTTTCTGCAATGTGATTCCCTGAGGGCTGAGGATTAGCTGACCTGGGCAGCCTGACCCTGCCGGCAAGCCCTCCCCAGGTGTGCCTGGGTTGAGGTCAATATAAACAGCACTCCAGGCAGCAATAGCCCCTGCAGCTGTGCCTGACTCCATATTCTCTGCCCCGTCAGCAGTCTCGGGGCTGTGCTGGTGGGAGGGTGTGAGGGTCCACGGCTTTGTGGGTGGCCCGGTGTGAGTGGGGCTCTGCTGGACTTTCTGCAGGAGTTGCCAGGCTGCCACCTGTAAAGAAGAGGATGTGTCACCCATAACTTCCACTGGAATATCTCTCCGGGCTGAGGTGAGGAAGGAAAAAAAGGAGTGGGGGCCGGGACAGGAGGGGTATCTCAGGCAGGGCAATGGAAAGCTTCCAGAAGAGCGCCCGTGGCCAGGACCATCCTGGCTGACCTGCAGGCACCAAGGTGGCCTGCGTGCTGTCGCCTGTGTGGCTCCATGGCTCTTCCTCTAGGCTTTCAAGCCCTTGTACATATTCAGGTGTTTCACCTGGGAAGGGTGGGAACAGTTCAGCAGCAGCTGGCCTGGGGCTCAGCTCACGTTTACTCACAGAGGCCTCGGCACGGTCCCCCAGCTTTGCAATAAGGACGCTCCTTGCGTGGGCGGGCGGGGCTGCTGGCTCTATGGGAGATGATTCCCCACCTCTGACCAATTTCAGAATTGTTTACCACTGGAGCAAGTGCCTTGGTAGTGTTTTCCTCTGTATAACTGTTAGGTTCAGTTTTTTTTTTTTCTTTTTTGGTTCAAGTTAGATTTTATTCTTCTTTTATGTATTTATAGATATAAGCATGGAAATAATTCATTCTTATAAATACATCAGTGTGATTTGAAGAAATTTTTTTCTGTTTTATTTTTACATTTTATTTTTAAAATTTTTGAAATTTAATTTTATTTATTTTTTTATACAGTAGGTTATTATTAGTTATCTATTTTATGCATAGACATGTATACAGGTCAATCCCAATCTCCCAACTCATCCCACCACCACCGCCCCATGGCTTCCCCCACTTTGTGTCCATACGTTTGTTCTCTACCTGTGTGTCTCTATTTCTGCCCTGCAAACCAGTTCATCTGTAGCATTTTTCTAGGTTCCACATATAGGCATTAATATACAATATTTGTTTTTCTCTTTCTGACTTACTTCACTCTGTATGACAGTCTCTAGATCCATCAACTTCTCTACAAATGACCCAGTTTCATTCCTTTTTATGGCTGAGTAATATTCCATTTTATATATGTACTACATCTTTATCCATTCGTCTGTCTGTGGCCATTTAGTTTGCTTCCATTACCTGGCTACTGTAAATAGTGCTGCAATGAACATTGTGGTGAATGTGTCTTTGTGATTTATGGTTTTCTCTGGGTATATGCCCAGAAGTGGGATTGCTGGATCCTATTGTAATTCTGTTTTTAGTTTTTTAAAGGAACCTCCATACTGTTCTCCATTTTGACTGTATCAATTTACATTCCCACCAATAGCGGAAGAGGGTTCCTTTTGTCCACACCCTCCCCAGAATTTGTTGTTTGTAGATTATCTGATGATGCCGATTCTAACAGGTGTGAGGTCTTACCTCATTGTAGTTTTGATTTGCATTTCTCTAATAATTAGTGATGTTGAGCAGCTTTTCATGTGCGTCTTGGCCATCTCTGTGTCTTCTTTGAAGAAACGTCTATTTAGATCTTCTGCCCATTTTTGTATTGGGTTGTTTGTTTTATTAATATTAAGCTGCATGAGCTGTTTATATATATTGGAGATTAAACCTTTGTCCATTGATTCGTTTGTGAAAGTTTTCGCCCATTCTGAGGGTTGCATTTTTCCATTCCCGTTTTTTTAACAAAGAAAGAAAGAAAGCAAAAGAAGCAGAACACTAATGTGCGTGAAATATGCCTCTTGAAACTGTCGTTTTGAAATATGGACGTCTTTTGAATTTTTTGGTCGATATATGACCCCAGGATTTGTTTTCAGGGCAGGTGTCATTTACAGGCCTGTAATGATTTGGAATATCCACTGACCATTAGCGCTGTGATTAAAGCTGCTGTTGTGTGAAACGGCCACAAGGTGGCAGCAGTTCTCCCTTACCAAATCTGGTTACTAGGGCAGCAGAGCCTCAATGGAAGTCGCGTTCTAGATTGGAATGTAGAACGGAATGTACCAGGAGAAAGCCCCTCAAGGTTTTCTCCTAATTCTTGTTCGTGTTTTTAATTTAATTTTTTATTTTTTATTACAGCAAGTTTGAGTACAACGTTTAGCTTGTTGTAGGTGTGCAAGAGGTGGTTCTTTTACACATATACATATGTCTGTTCTTCCTGGGATCCTTTTCCCATGTTCGTTATGACACAATGTTGAGTAGTCTTCTCTTGGTACTCCGTAGGTCTTTGGTGATTATATATGTCTACTGTGTTTGTATATGTCTGTTAACCCCAATATCGTAATGAATTCAATCCTCACACCTTTCCTTTGGTGAACCATAAGTTTGTTTAATGAATCTGTGATTGCCCTTCTCCGTGGAAATATCTGCCCTGGTATCAATTTATAGGTAACACCTATAAGTGATATGATATGATATGTGTCTTTCACTTTCTGACTTACTCCAAGTCACGTGATTAACTCTAGACTCATCTACGGTGCTGCAAATGGCATTGTGTGCTTCTTTTCCTTGGCGAATATTCTGTCTTAGCGAGGTCCATTTTCTGCAATGTGATTCCCTGAGGGCTGAGGATTAGCTGACCTGGGCAGCCTGACCCTGCCGGCAAGCCCTCCCCAGGTGTGCCTGGGTTGAGGTCAATATAAACAGCACTCCAGGCAGCAATAGCCCCTGCAGCTGTGCCTGACTCCATATTCTCTGCCCCGTCAGCAGTCTCGGGGCTGTGCTGGTGGGAGGGTGTGAGGGTCCACGGCTTTGTGGGTGGCCCGGTGTGAGTGGGGCTCTGCTGGACTTTCTGCAGGAGTTGCCAGGCTGCCACCTGTAAAGAAGAGGATGTGTCACCCATAACTTCCACTGGAATATCTCTCCGGGCTGAGGTGAGGAAGGAAAAAAAGGAGTGGGGGCCGGGACAGGAGGGGTATCTCAGGCAGGGCAATGGAAAGCTTCCAGAAGAGCGCCCGTGGCCAGGACCATCCTGGCTGACCTGCAGGCACCAAGGTGGCCTGCGTGCTGTCGCTGGTGTGGCACCACGGCCCTTCCTCTAGGCTTTCATGCCCTTGTACATATTCAGGTGTTTCACCTGGGAAGGGTGGGAACAGTTCAGCAGCAGCTGGCCTGGGGCTCAGCTCACGTTTACTCACAGAGGCCTCGGCACGGTCCCCCAGCTTTGCAATAAGGACGCTCCTTGCGTGGGCGGGCGGGGCTGCTGGCTCTATGGGAGATGATTCCCCACCTCTGACCAATTTCAGAATTGTTTACCACTGGAGCAAGTGCCTTGGTAGTGTTTGCCTCTGTATAACTGTTAGGTTCAGTTTTTTTTATCTTTTTTGGTTCAAGTTAGATTTTATTCCTCTTTTATGTATTTATGGATATAAGCATGGAAATAATTCATTCTTATAAATACATCAGTGTGAATGGAAGAACATTTTTTCTGTTTCATTTTTACATTTTATTTTTAAAATTTTTGATATTTAATTTTATTTTTTTTTATACAGTAGGTTATTTTTAGTTATCTATTTTATGCATAGACATGTATACAGGTCAATCCCAATCTCCCAACACATCCCACCACCACCACCCCATGGCTTCCCCCACTTTGTGTCCATACGTTTGTTCTCTACCTCTGTGTCTCTATTTCTGCCCTGCAAACCAGTTCATCTGTAGCATTTTTCTAGGTTCCACATATAGGCATTAATATACAATATTTGTTTTTCTCTTTCTGACTTACTTCACTCTGTATGACAGTCTCTAGATCCATCAACTTCTCTACAAATGACCCAGTTTCATTCCTTTTTATGGCTGAGTAATATTCCATTTTATATATGTACCACATCTTTATCCATTCGTCTGTCTGTGGCCATTTAGGTTGCTTCCATTACCTGGCTATTGTAAATAGTGCTGCAATGAACATTGTGGTGAATGTGTCTTTGTGATTTATGGTTTTCTCTGGGTATATGCCCAGAAGTGGGATTGCTGGATCCTATTGTAATTCTGTTTTTAGTTTTTTAAAGGAACCTCCATACTGTTCTCCATAGTGACTGTATCCATTTACATTCCCACCAATAGCGGAAGAGGGTTCCTTTTGTCCACACCCTCCACAGAATTTGTTGTTTGTAGATTATCTGATGATGCCGATTCTAACAGGTGTGAGGTCTTACCTAATTGTAGTTTTGATTTGCCTTTCTCTAATAATTAGTGATGTTGAGCAGCTTTTCATGTGCGTCTTGGCCATCTCTGTGTCTTCTTTGAAGAAACGTCTATTTAGATCTTCTGCCCATTTTTGTATTGGGTTGTTTGTTTTTTTAATATTAAGCTGCATGAGCTGTATATATATATTGGAGATTAAACCTTTGTCCATTGATTCGTTTGTGAACGTTTTCGCCCCTTCTGAGGGTTACCTTTTTCCATTCCCATATTTTTAACAAAGAAAGAAAAAAAGCAAAAGAATCAGAACACTAATGTGCGTGAAATATGCCTCTTGAAACTGTCGTTTTGAAATATGGACGTCTATTGAATTTTTTGGACGGTATATGACCCCAGGATTTGTTTTCAGGGCAGGTGTCATTTACAGGCCTGTAATGATTTGGAATATCCACTGACCATTAGCGCTGGGATTAAAGCTGCTGTTGTGTGAAACGGCCACAAGGTGGCAGCAGTTCTCCCTTACCAAATCTGGTTACTAGGGCAGCAGAGCCTCAATGGAAGTCGCGTTCTAGATTGGAATGTTGAACGGAATGTACCAGGAGAAAGCCCCTCAAGTTTTTCTCACTAATTCTTGTTCGTGTTTTTAATTTAATTTTTTATTTTTTATTACAGCAAGTTTGAGTACAACGTTTAGCTTGTTGTAGGTGTGCAAGAGGTGGTTCTTTTACACATATACATATGTCTGTTCTTCCTGGGATCCTTTTCCCATGTACGTTATGACAGAATGTTAGTAGTCTTCTCTTGGTACTCCGTAGGTCTTTGGTGATTATATATGTCTACTGTGTTTGTATATGTCTGTTAACCCCAATATCGTAATGAATTCAATCCTCACACCTTTCCTTTGGTGAACCATAAGTTTGTTTAATGAATCTGTGATTGCCCTTCTCCGTGGAAATATCTGCCCTGGTATCAATTTATAGGTAACACCTATAAGTGATATGATATGATATGTGTCTTTCACTTTCTGACTTACTCCAAGTCACGTGATTACCTCTAGACTCATCTACGGTGCTGCAAATGGCATTGTGTGCTTCTTTTCCTTGGCGAATATTCTGTCTTAGCGAGGTCCATTTTCTGCAATGTGATTCCCTGAGGGCTGAGGATTAGCTGACCTGGGCAGCCTGACCCTGCCGGCAAGCCCTCCCCAGGTGTGCCTGGGTTGAGGTCAATATAAACAGCACTCCAGGCAGCAATAGCCCCTGCAGCTGTGCCTGACTCCATATTCTCTGCCCCGTCAGCAGTCTCGGGGCTGTGCTGGTGGGAGGGTGTGAGGGTCCACGGCTTTGTGGGTGGCCCGGTGTGAGTGGGGCTCTGCTGGACTTTCTGCAGGAGTTGCCAGGCTGCCACCTGTAAAGAAGAGGATGTGTCACCCATAACTTCCACTGGAATATCTCTCCGGGCTGAGGTGAGGAAGGAAAAAAAGGAGTGGGGGCCGGGACAGGAGGGGTATCTCAGGCAGGGCAATGGAAAGCTTCCAGAAGAGCGCCCGTGGCCAGGACCATCCTGGCTGACCTGCAGGCACCAAGGTGGCCTGCGTGCTGTCGCTGGTGTGGCACCACGGCCCTTCCTCTAGGCTTTCATGCCCTTGTACATATTCAGGTGTTTCACCTGGGAAGGGTGGGAACAGTTCAGCAGCAGCTGGCCTGGGGCTCAGCTCACGTTTACTCACAGAGGCCTCGGCACGGTCCCCCAGCTTTGCAATAAGGACGCTCCTTGCGTGGGTGGGCGGGGCTGCTGGCTCTATGGGAGATGATTCCCCACCTCTGACCAATTTCAGAATTGTCTACCACTGGAGCAAGTGCCTTGGTAGTGTTTGCCTCTGTATAACTGTTAGGTTCAGTTTTTTTTATCTTTTTTGGTTCAAGTTAGATTTTATTCCTCTTTTATGTATTTATGGATATAAGCATGGAAATAATTCATTCTTATAAATACATCAGTGTGAATGGAAGAACATTTTTTCTGTTTTATTTTTACATTTTATTTTTAAAATTTTTGAAATTTAATTTTATTTATTTTTTTTATACAGTAGGTTATTATTAGTTATCTATTTTATGCATAGACATGTATACAGGTCAATCCCAATCTCCCAACACATCCCACCACCACCACCCCATGGCTTCCCCCACTTTGTGTCCATACGTTTGTTCTCTACCTCTGTGTCTCTATTTCTGCCCTGCAAACCAGTTCATCTGTAGCATTTTTCTAGGTTCCACATATAGGCATTAATATACAATATTTGTTTTTCTCTTTCTGACTTACTTCACTCTGTATGACAGTCTCTAGATCCATCAACTTCTCTACAAATGACCCAGTTTCATTCCTTTTTATGGCTGAGTAATATTCCATTTTATATATGTACCACATCTTTATCCATTCGTCTGTCTGTGGCCATTTAGGTTGCTTCCATTACCTGGCTATTGTAAATAGTGCTGCAATGAACATTGTGGTGAATGTGTCTTTGTGATTTATGGTTTTCTCTGGGTATATGCCCAGAAGTGGGATTGCTGGATCCTATTGTAATTCTGTTTTTAGTTTTTTAAAGGAACCTCCATACTGTTCTCCATAGTGACTGTATCCATTTACATTCCCACCAATAGCGGAAGAGGGTTCCTTTTGTCCACACCCTCCCCAGAATTTGTTGTTTGTAGATTATCTGATGATGCCGATTCTAACAGGTGTGAGGTCTTACCTCATTGTAGTTTTGATTTGCATTTCTCTAATAATTAGTGATGTTGAGCAGCTTTTCATGTGCGTCTTGGCCATCTCTGTGTCTTCTTTGAAGAAACGTCTATTTAGATCTTCTGCCCATTTTTGTATTGGCTTGTTTGTTTTATTAATATTAAGCTGCATGAGCTGAATATATATATTGGAGATTAAACCTTTTTCCATTGATTCGTTTGTGAAAGTTTTCGCCCCTTCTGAGGGTTGCCTTTTTCCATTCCCGTTTTTTTAACAAAGAAAGAAAGAAAGCAAAAGAAGCAGAACACTAATGTGCGTGAAATATGCCTCTTGAAACTGTCGTTTTGAAATATGGACGTCTTTTGAATTTTTTGGTCGATATATGACCCCAGGATTTGTTTTCAGGGCAGGTGTCATTTACAGGCCTGTAATGATTTGGAATATCCACTGACCATTAGCGCTGGGATTAAAGCTGCTGTTGTGTGAAACGGCCACAAGGTGGCAGCAGTTCTCCCTTACCAAATCTGGTTAGTAGGGCAGCAGAGCCTCAATGGAAGTCGCGTTCTAGATTGGAATGTAGAACGGAATGTACCAGGAGAAAGCCCCTCAAGTTTGTCTCACTATTTCTTGTTCGTGTTTTTAATTTAATTTTTTATTTTTTATTACAGCAAGTTTGAGTACAACGTTTAGCTTGTTGTAGGTGTGCAAGAGGTGGTTCTTTTACACATATACATATGTCTGTTCTTCCTGGCATCCTTTTCCCATGTTCGTTATGACAGAATGTTGAGTAGTCTTCTCTTGGTACTCCGTAGGTCTTTGGTGATTATATATGTCTACTGTGTTTGTATATGTCTGTTAACCCCTATATCGTAATGAATTCAATCCTCACACCTTTCCTTTGGTGAACCATAAGTTTGTTTAATGAATCTGTGATTGCACTTCTCCGTGGAAATATCTGCCCTGGTATCAATTTATAGGTAACACCTATAAGTGATATGATATGATATGTGTCTTTCACTTTCTGACTTACTCCAAGTCACGTGATTACCTCTAGACTCATCTACGGTGCTGCAAATGGCATTGTGTGCTTCTTTTCCTTGGCGAATATTCTGTCTTAGCGAGGTCCATTTTCTGCAATGTGATTCCCTGAGGGCTGAGGATTAGCTGACCTGGGCAGCCTGACCCTGCCGGCAAGCCCTCCCCAGGTGTGCCTGGGTTGAGGTCAATATAAAAAGCACTCCAGGCAGCAATAGCCCCTGCAGCTGTGCCTGACTCCATATTCTCTGCCCCGTCGGCAGTCTCGGGGCTGTGTTGGTGGGAGGGTGTGAGGGTCCACGGATTTGTGGGTGGCCCGGTGTGAGTGGGGCTCTGCTGGACTTTCTGCAGGAGTTGCCAGGCTGCCACCTGTAAAGAAGAGGATGTGTCACCCATAACTTCCACTGGAATATCTCTCCGGGATGAGGTGAGGAAGGAAAAAAAGGAGTGGGGGCCGGGACAGGAGGGGTATCTCAGGCAGGGCAATGGAAAGCTTCCAGAAGAGCGCCCGTGGCCAGGACCATCCTGGCTGACCTGCAGGCACCAAGGTGGCCTGCGTGCTGTCGCTGGTGTGGCACCACGGCCCTTCCTCTAGGCTTTCATGCCCTTGTACATATTCAGGTGTTTCACCTGGGAAGGGTGGGAACAGTTCAGCAGCAGCTGGCCTGGGGCTCAGCTCACGTTTACTCACAGAGGCCTCGGCACGGTCCCCCAGCTTTGCAATAAGGACGCTCCTTGCGTGGGCGGGCGGGGCTGCTGGCTCTATGGGAGATGATTCCCCACCTCTGACCAATTTCAGAATTGTTTACCACTGGAGCAAGTGCCTTGGTAGTGTTTTCCTCTGTATAACTGTTAGGTTCAGTTTTTTTTTTCTTTTGTGGTTCAAGTTAGATTTTATTCCTCTTTTATGTATTTATAGATATAAGCATGAAAATAATTCATTCTTATAAATACATCAGTGTGAATGGAAGAACTTTTTTTCTGTTTTATTTTTACATTTTATTTTTAAAAATTTTGAAATTTAATTTTATTTATTTTTTTATACACTAGGTTATTAGTAGTTATCTATTTTATGCATATACATGTATACAGGTCAATCCCAATCTCCCAACTCATCCCACCACCACCACCCCATGGCTTCCCCCACTTTGTGTCCATACGTTTGTTCTCTACCTCTGTGTCTCTATTTCTGCCCTGCAAACCAGTTCATCTGTAGCATTTTTCTAGGTTCCACATATAGGCATTAATATACAATATTTGTTTTTCTCTTTCTGACTTACTTCACTCTGTATGACAGTCTCTAGATCCATCAACTTCTCTACAAATGACCCACTTTCATTCCTTTTTATGGCTGAGTAATATTCCATTTTATATATGTACCACATCTTTATCCATTCGTCTGTCTGTGGGCATTTAGGTTGCTTCCATTACCTGGCTATTGTAAATACTGCTGCAATGAACATTGTGGTGAATGTGTCTTTGTGATTTATGGTTTTCTCTGGGTATATGCCCAGAAGTGGGATTGCTGTATCCTATTGTAATTCTGTTTTTAGTTTTTTCAAGGAACCTCCATACTGTTCTCCATAGTGACTGTATCCATTTACATTCCCACCAATAGCGGAAGAGGCTTCCTTTTGTCCACACCCTCCCCAGAATTTGTTGTTTGTAGATTATCTGATGATGCCGATTCTAACAGGTGTGAGGTCTTACCTCATTGTAGTTTTGATTTGCATTTCTCTAATAATTAGTGATGTTGAGCAGCTTTTCATGTGTGTCTTGGCCATCTCTGTGTCTTCTTTGAAGAAACGTCTATTTAGATCTTCTGCCCATTTTTGTATTGGGTTGTTTGTTGTATTAATATTAAGCTGGGGCCTCCCTGGTGGCACAGTGTTTGAGAGTCCGCCTGCCGATTCAGGGGATACGGGTTCGTGCCCCGGTCTGGGAGGATCCCATATGCCGCGGAGCGGCTGGGCCCATGAGCCATGGCCTCTGGGCCTGCGCGTCCGGAGCCTGTGCTCCGCAACGGGACAGGCCACAACAGTAAGAGGCCCGCATACCGCAAAAAGAAAAAAAAAATATTAAGCTGCATGGGCTGTATATATATATTGGAGATTAAACCTTTGTCCATTGATTCGTTTGTGAACGTTTTCGCCCCTTCTGAGGGTTACCTTTTTCCATTCCCGTTTTTTTAACAAAGAAAGAAAGAAAGCAAAAGAATCAGAACACTAATGTGCGTGAAATATTCCTCTTGAAACTCTCGTTTTGAAATATGGACGTCTTTTGAATTTTTTGGTCGATATATGACCCCAGGATTTGTTTTCAGGGCAGGTGTCATTTACAGGCCTGTAATGATTTGGAATATCCACTGACCATTAGCGCTGGGATTAAAGCTGCTGTTGTGTGAAACGGCCACAAGGTGGCAGCAGTTCTCCCTTACCAAATCTGGTTACTAGGGCAGCAGAGCCTCAATGGAAGTCGCGTTCTAGATTGGAATGTAGAACGGAATGTACCAGGAGAAAGCCCCTCAAGTTTTTCTCACTAATTCTTGTTCGTGTTTTTAATTTAATTTTTTATTTTTTATTACAGCCAGTTTGAGTACAACGTTTAGCTTGTTGTAGGTGTGCAAGAGGAGGTTCTTTTACACATATACATATGTCTGTTCTTTCTGGGATCCTTTTCCCATGTACGTTATGACAGAATGTTGAGTTGTCTTCTCTTGGTACTCCGTAGGTTTTTGGTGATTATATATGTCTACTGTGTTTGTATATGTCTGTTAACCCCAATATCGTAATTAATTCAATCCTCACACCTTTCCTTCGGTGAACCATAAGTTTGTTTAATGAATCTGTGATTGCCCTTCTCCGTGGAAATATCTGCCCTGGTATCAATTTATAGGGAACACATATAAGTGATATGATATGATATGTGTCTTTCACTTTCTGACTTACTCCAAGTCACGTGATTACCTCTAGACTCATCTACGGTGCTGCAAATGGCATTGTGTGCTTCTTTTCCTTGGCGAATATTCTGTCTTAGCGAGGTCCATTTTCTGCAATGTGATTCCCTGAGGGCTGAGGATTAGCTGACCTGGGCAGCCTGACCCTGCCGGCAAGCCCTCCCCAGGTGTGCCTGGGTTGAGGTCAATATAAACAGCTCTCCAGGCAGCAATAGCCCCTGCAGCTGTGCCTGACTCATTAGTCTCTGCCCCGTCAGCAGTCTCAGGGCTGTGCTGGTGGGAGGGTGTGAGGGTCCACGGCTTTGTGGGTGGCCCGGTGTGAGTGGGGCTCTGATGGACTTTCTGCAGGAGTTGCCAGGCTGCCACCTGTAAAGAAGAGGATGTGTCACCCATAACTTCCACTGGAATATCTCTCCGGGCTGAGGTGAGGAAGGAAAAAAAGGAGTGGGGGCCGGGACAGGAGGGGTATCTCAGGCAGGGCAATGGAAAGCTTCCAGAAGAGCGCCCGTGGCCAGGACCATCCTGGCTGACCTGCAGGCACCAAGTTGGCCTGCGTGCTTTCGCTGGTGTGGCTCCACGGCCCTTCCTCTAGGCCTTCAAGCCCTTGTACATATTCAGGTGTTTCACCTGGGAAGGGTGAGAACAGTTCAGCAGCAGCTGGCCTGGGGCTCAGCTCACGTTTACTCACAGAGGCCTCGGCACGGTCCCCCAGCTTTGCAATAAGGACGCTCCTTGCGTGGGCGGGCGGGGCTGCTGGCTCTATGGGAGATGATTCCCCACCTCTGACCAATTTCAGAATTGTTTACCACTGGAGCAAGTGCCTTGGTAGTGTTTTCCTCTGTATAACTGTTAGGTTCAGTTTTTTTTTTTCTTTTGTGGTTCAAGTTAGATTTTATTCCTCTTTTATGTATTTATAGATATAAGCATGGAAATAATTCATTCTTATAAATACATCAGTGTGAATGGAAGAACTTTTTTTCTGTTTTATTTTTACATTTTATTTTTAAAAATTTTGAAATTTAATTTTATTTATTTTTTTATACACTAGGTTATTAGTAGTTATCTATTTTATGCATATACATGTATACAGGTCAATCCCAATCTCCCAACTCATCCCACCACCACCACCCCATGGCTTCCCCCACTTTGTGTCCATACGTTTGTTCTCTACCTCTGTGTCTCTATTTCTGCCCTGCAAACCAGTTCATCTGTAGCATTTTTCTAGGTTCCACATATAGGCATTAATATACAATATTTGTTTTTCTCTTTCTGACTTACTTCACTCTGTATGACAGTCTCTAGATGCATCAACTTCTCTACAAATGACCCACTTTCATTCCTTTTTATGGCTGAGTAATATTCCATTTTATATATGTACCACATCTTTATCCATTCGTCTGTCTGTGGGCATTTAGGTTGCTTCCATTACCTGGCTATTGTAAATACTGCTGCAATGAACATTGTGGTGAATGTGTCTTTGTGATTTATGGTTTTCTCTGGGTATATGCCCAGAAGTGGGATTGCTGTATCCTATTGTAATTCTGTTTTTAGTTTTTTCAAGGAACCTCCATACTGTTCTCCATAGTGACTGTATCCATTTACATTCCCACCAATAGCGGAAGAGGCTTCCTTTTGTCCACACCCTCCCCAGAATTTGTTGTTTGTAGATTATCTGATGATGCCGATTCTAACAGGTGTGAGGTCTTACCTCATTGTAGTTTTGATTTGCATTTCTCTAATAATTAGTGATGTTGAGCAGCTTTTCATGTGCGTCTTGGCCATCTCTGTGTCTTCTTTGAAGAAACGTCTATTTAGATCTTCTGCCCATTTTTGTATTGGGTTGTTTGTTGTATTAATATTAAGCTGGGGCCTCCCTGGTGGCACAGTGTTTGAGAGTCCGCCTGCCGATTCAGGGGATACGGGTTCGTGCCCCGGTCTGGGAGGATCCCATATGCCGCGGAGCGGCTGGGCCCGTGAGCCATGGCCTCTGGGCCTGCGCGTCCGGAGCCTGTGCTCCGCAACGGGACAGGCCACAACAGTAAGAGGCCCGCATACCGCAAAAAGAAAAAAAAAATATTAAGCTGCATGGGCTGTATATATATATTGGAGATTAAACCTTTGTCCATTGATTCGTTTGTGAACGTTTTCGCCCCTTCTGAGGGTTACCTTTTTCCATTCCCGTTTTTTTAACAAAGAAAGAAAGAAAGCAAAAGAATCAGAACACTAATGTGCGTGAAATATTCCTCTTGAAACTCTCGTTTTGAAATATGGACGTCTTTTGAATTTTTTGGTCGATATATGACCCCAGGATTTGTTTTCAGGGCAGGTGTCATTTACAGGCCTGTAATGATTTGGAATATCCACTGACCATTAGCGCTGGGATTAAAGCTGCTGTTGTGTGAAACGGCCACAAGGTGGCAGCAGTTCTCCCTTACCAAATCTGGTTACTAGGGCAGCAGAGCCTCAATGGAAGTCGCGTTCTAGATTGGAATGTAGAACGGAATGTACCAGGAGAAAGCCCCTCAAGTTTTTCTCACTAATTCTTGTTCGTGTTTTTAATTTAATTTTTTATTTTTTATTACAGCCAGTTTGAGTACAACGTTTAGCTTGTTGTAGGTGTGCAAGAGGAGGTTCTTTTACACATATACATATGTCTGTTCTTTCTGGGATCCTTTTCCCATGTACGTTATGACAGAATGTTGAGTTGTCTTCTCTTGGTACTCCGTAGGTTTTTGGTGATTATATATGTCTACTGTGTTTGTATATGTCTGTTAACCCCAATATCGTAATTAATTCAATCCTCACACCTTTCCTTCGGTGAACCATAAGTTTGTTTAATGAATCTGTGATTGCCCTTCTCCGTGGAAATATCTGCCCTGGTATCAATTTATAGGTAACACATATAAGTGATATGATATGATATGTGTCTTTCACTTTCTGACTTACTCCAAGTCACGTGATTACCTCTAGACTCATCTACGGTGCTGCAAATGGCATTGTGTGCTTCTTTTCCTTGGCGAATATTCTGTCTTAGCGAGGTCCATTTTCTGCAATGTGATTCCCTGAGGGCTGAGGATTAGCTGACCTGGGCAGCCTGACCCTGCCGGCAAGCCCTCCCCAGGTGTGCCTGGGTTGAGGTCAACATAAACAGCTCTCCAGGCAGCAATAGCCCCTGCAGCTGTGCCTGACTCATTATTCTCTGCCCCGTCAGCAGTCTCAGGGCTGTGCTGGTGGGAGGGTGTGAGGGTCCACGGCTTTGTGGGTGGCCCGGTGTGAGTGGGGCTCTGATGGACTTTCTGCAGGAGTTGCCAGGCTGCCACCTGTAAAGAAGAGGATGTGTCACCCATAACTTCCACTGGAATATCTCTCCGGGCTGAGGTGAGGAAGGAAAAAAAGGAGTGGGGGCCGGGACAGGAGGGGTATCTCAGGCAGGGCAATGGAAAGCTTCCAGAAGAGCGCCCGTGGCCAGGACCATCCTGGCTGACCTGCAGGCACCAAGTTGGCCTGCGTGCTTTCGCTGGTGTGGCTCCACGGCCCTTCCTCTAGGCTTTCAAGCCCTTGTACATATTCAGGTGTTTCACCTGGGAAGGGTGAGAACAGTTCAGCAGCAGCTGGCCTGGGGCTCAGCTCACGTTTACTCACAGAGGCCTCGGCACGGACCCCGAGCTTTGCAATAAGGACGCTCCTTGCGTGGGCAGGTGGGGCTGCTGGCTGTATGGGAAATGATTCCCCACCTCTGACCAATTTCAGAATTGTTTACCACTGGAGGAAGTGCCTTGGTAGTGTTTTCCTCTGTATAAGTGTTAGGTTCAGTTTTTTTTTTCTTTTTTGGTTCAAGTTAGATTTTATTCCTCTTTTTTGTATTTATATATATAAGCTTGGAAATATTTCATTTTTATAAATACATCAGTGTGAATGGAAGAACTTTTTTTCTGTTTTATTTTTACATTTTATTTTTAAAATTTTTGAAATTTAATTTTATTTATTTTTTTTTATACAGTAGGTTATTCTTAGTTATCTATTTTATGCATAGACATGTAAAGAGGTCAATCCCAATCTCCCAACTCAACCCACCACCACCACCCCATGGCTTCCCCCACTTTGTGTCCATACGTTTGTTCTCTACCTCTGTGTCTCTATTTCTGCCCTGCAAACCAGTTCATCTGTAGCATTTTTCTAGGTTCCACATATAGGCATTAATATACAATATTTGTTTTTCTCTTTCTGACTTACTTCACTCTGTATGACAGTCTCTAGATCCATCAACTTCTCTACAAATGACCCAGTTTCATTCCTTTTTATGGCTGAGTAATATTCCATTTTATATATGTACCACATCTTTATCCATTCGTCTGTCTGTGGGCATTTAGGTTGCTTCCATTACCGGCTATTGTAAATAGTGCTGCAATGAACATTGTGGTGAATGTGTCTTTGTGATTTATGGTTTTCTCTGGGTATATGCCCAGAAGTGGGATTGCTGGATCCTATGGTAATTCTCTTTTTAGTTATTTAAAGGAACCTCCATACTGTTCTCCATAGTGACTGTATCAATTTACATTCCCACCAATAGCGGAAGAGGGTTCCTTTTGTCCACACCCTCCCCAGAATTTGTTGTTTGTAGATTATCTGATGATGCCGATTCTAACAGGTGTGAGGTCTTACCTCATTGTAGTTTTGATTTGCATTTCTCTAATAATTAGTGATGTTGAGCAGCTTTTCATGTGCGTCTTGGCCATCTCTGTGTCTTCTTTGAAGAAACGTCTATTTAGATCTTCTGCCCATTTTTGTATTGGGTTGTTTGTTATATTAATATTAAGCTGCATGAGCTGTTTATATATATTGGAGATTAAACCTTTGTCCATTGATTCGTTTGAGAAAGTTTTCGCCCATTCTGAGGGTTGCCTTTTTCCATTCCCGTTTTTTTAACAAAGAAAGAAAGAAATCAAAAGAAGCAGAACACTAATGTGCGTGAAATATGCCTCTTGAAACTGTCGTTTTGAAATATGGACGTCTTTTGAATTTTTTGGTCGATATATGACCCCAGGATTCGTTTTCAGGGCAGGTGTCATTTACAGGCCTGTAATGATTTGGAATATCCACTGACCATTAGCGTTGGGATTAAAGCTGCTGTTGTGTGAAACGGCCACAAGGTGGCAGCAGTTCTCCCTTACCAAATCTGGTTACTAGGGCAGCAGAGCCTCAATGGAAGTCGCGTTCTATATTGGAATGTAGAACGGAATGTACCAGGAGAAAGCCCCTCAAGTTTTTCTCACTAATTCTTGTTCGTGTTTTTAATTTAATTTTTTATTTTTTATTACAGCAAGTTTGAGTACAACGTTTAGCTTGTTGTAGGTGTGCAAGAGGTGGTTCTTTTACACATATACATATGTCTGTTCTTCCTGGGATCCTTTTCCCATGTTCGTTATGACAGAATGTTGAGTAGTCTTCTCTTGGTACTCCGTAGGTCTTTGGTGATTATATACGTCTACTGTGTTTGTATATGTCTCTTAACCCCAATATCGTAATGAATTCAATCCTCACACCTTTCCTTTGGTGAACCATAAGTTTGTTTAATGAATCTGTGATTGCCCTTCTCCGTGGAAATATCTGCCCTGGTATCAATTTATAGGTAACACCTATAGGTGATATGATATGATATGTGTCTTTCACTTTCTGACCTACTCCTAGTCACGTGATTACCTCTAGACTCATCCACGGTGCTGCAAATGGCATTGTGTGCTTTTTTTCCTTGGCGAATATTCTCTCTTAGCGAGGTCCATTTTCTGCAATGTGATTCCCTGAAGGCTGAGGATTAGCTGACCTGGGCAGCCTGACCCTGCCGGCAAGCCCTCCCCAGGTGTGCCTGGGTTGAAGCCAATATAAACAGCACTCCAGGCAGCAATAGCCCCTGCAGCTGTGCCTGACTCCATATTTTCTGCCCCGTCAGCAGTCTCGGGGCTGTGCTGGTGGGAGGGTGTGAGGGTCCACGGCTTTGTGGGTGGCCCGGTGTGAGTGGGGCTCTGCTGGACTTTCTGCAGGATTTGCCAGGCTGCCACCTCTAAAGAAGAGGATGTGTCACCCATAACTTCCACTGGAGTATCTCTCCGGGCTGAGGTGAGTAAGGAAAAAAAAGGAGTGGGGGCCGGGACAGGAGGGGTATCTCAGGCAGGGCAATGGAAAGCTTCCAGAAGAGCGCCCGTGGCCAGGACCATCCTGGCTGACCTGCAGGCACCAAGGTGGCCTGTGTGCTGTCGCTGGTGTGGCTCCACGGCCCTTCCTCTAGGCTTTCAAGCCCTTGTACATATTCAGGTGTTTCACCTGGGAAGGGTGGGAACAGTTCAGCAGCAGCTGGCCTGGGGCTCAGCTCACGTTTACTCACAGAGGCCTCGGCACGGTCCCCCAGCTTTGCAATAAGGAAGCTCCTTGCGTGGGCAGGTGGGGCTGCTGGCTGTATGGGAGGTGATTCCCCACCTCTGACCAATTTCAGAATTGTTTACCACTGGAGCAAGTGCCTTGGTAGTTTTTTCCTCTGTATAAGTGTTAGGTTCAGTTTTTTTTTTCTTTTTTGGTTCAAGTTAGATTTTATTCCTCTTTTATGTATTTATATATATAAGCATGGAAATAATTCATTCTTATAAATACATCAGTGTGAATGGAAGAACTTTTTTCTGTTTTATTTTTACATTTTATTATTAAAATTTTTGAAATTTAATTTTATTTATTTTTTTTTATACAGTAGGTTATTCTTAGTTATCTATTTTATGCATAGACATGTATACAGGTCAATCCCAATCTCCCAACTCATCCCACCACCACCACCCCATGGCTTCCCACACTTTGTGTCGATACGTTTGTTCTCTACCTCTGTGTCTCTATTTCTGCCCTGCAAACCAGTTCATCTGTAGCATTTTTCTAGGTTCCCCATATAGGCATTAATATACAATATTTGTTTTTCTCTTTCTGACTTACTTCACTCTGTATGACAGTCTCTAGATCCATCAACTTCTCTACAAATGACCCAGTTTCATTCCTTTTTATGGCTGAGTAATATTCCATTTTATATATGTACCACATCTTTATCCATTCGTCTGTCTGTGGGCATTTAGGTTGCTTCCATTATCGGCTATTGTAAATAGTGCTGCAATGAACATTGTGGTGAATGTGTCTTTGTGATTTATGGTTTTCTCTGGGTATATGCCCAGAAGTGGGATTGCTGGATCCTATGGTAATTCTCTTTTTAGTTTTTTAAAGGAACCTCCATACTGTTCTCCATAGTGACTGTATCAATTTACATTCCCACCAATAGCGGAAGAGGGTTCCTTTTGTCCACACCCTCCCCAGAATTTGTTGTTTGTAGATTATCTGATGATGCCGATTCTAACAGGTGTGAGGTCTTACCTCATTGTAGTTTTGATTTGCATTTCTCGAATAATTAGTGATGTTGAGCAGCTTTTCATGTGCGTCTTGGCCATCTCTGTGTCTTCTTTGAAGAAACGTCTATTTAGATCTTCTGCCCATTTTTGTATTGGGTTGTTTGTTTTATTAATATTAAGCTGCATGAGCTGTTTATATATATTGGAGATTAAACCTTTGTCCATTGATTCGTTTGAGAAAGTTTTCGCCCATTCTGAGGGTTGCCTTTTTCCATTCCCGTTTTTTTAACAAAGAAAGAAAGAAATCAAAAGAAGCAGAACACTAATGTGCGTGAAATATGCCTCTAGAAACTGTCGTTTTGAAATATGGACGTCTTTTGAATTTTTTGCTCGATATATGACCCCAGGATTTGTTTTCAGGGCAGGTGTCATTTACAGGCCTGTAATGATTTGGAATATCCACTGACCATTAGCGCTGGGATTAAAGCTGCTGTTGTGTGAAACGGCCACAAGGTGGCAGCAGTTCTCCCTTACCAAATCTGGTTACTAGGGCAGCAGAGCATCAATGGAAGTCGCGTTCTAGATTGGAATGTAGAACGGAATGTACCAGGAGAAAGCCCCTCAAGTTTTTCTCACTAATTCTTGTTCGTGTTTTTAATTTAATTTTTTATTTTTTATTACAGCAAGTTTGAGTACAACGTTTAGCTTGTTGTAGGTGTGCAAGAGGTGGTTCTTTTACACATATACATATATCTGTTCTTCCTGGGATCCTTTTCCCATGTTCGTTATGACAGAATGTTGAGTAGTCTTCTCTTGGTACTCCGTAGGTCTTTGGTGATTATATACGTCTACTGTGTTTGTATATGTCTGTTAACCCCAATATCGTAATGAATTCAATCCTCACACCTTTCCTTTGGTGAACCATAAGTTTGTTTAATGAATCTGTGATTGCCCTTCTCCGTGGAAATATCTGCCCTGGTATCAATTTATAGGTAACACCTATAAGTGATATGATATGATATATGTCTTTCACTTTCTGACTTACTACAAGTCACGTGATTACCTCTAGACTCATCTACGGTGCTGCAAATGGCATTGTGTGCTTCTTTTCCTTGGCGAATATTCTGTCTTAGCGAGGTCCATTTTCTGCAATGTGATTCCCTGAGGGCTGAGGATTAGCTGACCTGGGCAGCCTGACCCTGCCGGCAAGCCCTCCCCAGGGGTGCCTGGGTTGAGGTCAATATAAACAGCACTCCAGGCAGCAAGAGCCCTTGCAGCTGTGCCTGACTCATTATTCTCTGCCCCGTCAACAGTCTCAGGGCTGTGCTGGTGGGAGGGTGTGAGGGTCCACGGCTTTGTGGGTGGCCCGGTGTGAGTGGGGCTCTGCTGGACTTTCTGCAGGAGTTGCCAGGCTGCCACCTGTAAAGAAGAGGATGTGTCACCCATAACTTCCACTGGAATATCTCTCCGGGCTGAGGTGAGGAAGGAAAAAAAGGAGTGGGGGCCGGGACAGGAGGGGTATCTCAGGCAGGGCAATGGAAAGCTTCCAGAAGAGCGCCCGTGGCCAGGACCATCCTGGCTGACCTGCAGGCACCAAGGTGGCCTGCGTGCTGTCGCTGGTGTGGCTCCACGGCCCTTCCTCTAGGCTTTCAAGCCCTTGTACATATTCAGGTGTTTCACCTGGGAAGGGTGGGAACAGTTCAGCAGCAGCTGGCCTGGGGCTCAGCTCACGTTTACTCACAGAGGCCTCAGCACGGTCCCCCAGCTTTGCAATAAGGACGCTCCTTGCGTGGGCGGGCGGGGCTGCTGGCTGTATGGGAGATGATTCCCCACCTCTGACCAATTTCAGAATTGTTTACCACTGGAGCAAGTGCCTTGGTAGTGTTTTCCTCTGTATAACTGTTAGGTTCAGTTTTTTTTTTCTTTTTTTGTTCAAGTTAGATTTTATTCCTCTTTTATGTATTTATGGATATAAGCATGGAAATAATTCATTATTATAAATACATCAGTGTGAATGGAAGAACTTTTTTTCTGTTTTATTTTTACATTTTATTTTTAAAATATTTGAAATTTAATTTTATTTATTTTTTTATACAGTAGGTTATTATTAGTTATCTATTTTATGCATAGACATGTATACAGGTCAATCCCAATCTCCCAACTCATCCCACCACCACCACCCCATGGCTTCCCCCACTTTGTGTCCATACGTTTGTTCTCTACCTCTGTGTCTCTATTTCTGCCCTGCAAACCAGTTCATCTGTAGCATTTTTCTAGGTTCCTTATATAGGCATTAATATACAATATTTGTTTTTCTCTTTCTGACTTACTTCACTCTGTATGACAGTCTCTAGATCCATCAACTTCTCTACAAATGACTCAGTTTCATTCCTTTTTATGGCTGAGTAATATTCCATTTTATATATGTACCACATCTTTATCCATTCGTCTGTCTGTGGGCATTTAGGTTGCTTCCATTACCTGGCTATTGTAAATAGTGCTGCAATGAACATTGTGGTGAATGTGTCTCTGTGATTTATGGTTTTCTCTGGTTATATGCCCAGAAGTGGGATTGCTGGATCCTATGGTAATTCTCTTTTTAGTTTTTTAAAGGAACCTCCATACTGTTCTCCATAGTGACTGTATCCATTTACATTCCCATCAATAGCCGGAGATGGTTCCTTTTGTCCACACCCTCCCCAGAATTTGTTGTTTGTAGATTATCTGATGATGCCGATTCTAACAGGTGTGAGGTCTTACCTCATTGTAGTTTTGATTTGCATTTCTCTAATAATTAGTGATGTTGAGCAGCTTTTCATGTGCGTCTTGGCCATCTCTGTGTCTTCTTTGAAGAAACGTCTATTTAGATCTTCTGCCCATTTTTGTATTGGGTTGTTTGTTGTATTAATATTAAGCTGGGGCCTCCCTGGTGGCACAGTGTTTGAGAGTCCGCCTGCCGATTCAGGGGATACGGGTTCGTGCCCCGGTCTGGGAGGATCCCATATGCCGCGGAGCGGCTGGGCCCGTGAGCCATGGCCTCTGGGCCTGCGCGTCCGGAGCCTGTGCTCCGCAAAGGGACAGGCCACAACAGTGAGAGGCCCGCAGACCGCAAAAAGAAAAAAAAAATATTAAGCTGCATGGGCTGTATATATATATTGGAGATTAAACCTTTGTCCATTGATTCGTTTGTGAACGTTTTCGCCCCTTCTGAGGGTTACCTTTTTCCATTCCCGTTTTTTTAACAAAGAAAGAAAGAAAGCAAAAGAATCAGAACACTAATGTGCGTGAAATATGCCTCTTGAAACTGTCGTTTTGAAATATGGACGTCTTTTGAATTTTTTGGTCGATATATGACCCCAGGATTTGTTTTCAGGGCAGGTGTCATTTACAGGCCTGTAATGATTTGGAATATCCACTGACCATTAGCGCTGGGATTAAAGCTGCTGTTGTGTGAAACGGCCACAAGGTGGCAGCAGTTCTCCCTTACCAAATCTGGTTACTAGGGCAGCAGAGCATCAATGGAAGTCGCGTTCTAGATTGGAATGTAGAACGGAATGTGCCAGGAGAAAGCCCCTCAAGTTTTTCTCACTAATTCTTGTTCGTGTTTTTAATTTAATTTTTTATTTTTTATTACAGCAAGTTTGAGTACAACGTTTAGCTTGTTGTAGGTGTGCAAGAGGAGGTTCTTTTACACATATACATATGTCTGTTCTTTCTGGGATCCTTTTCCCATGTACGTTAGGACAGAATGTTGAGTTGTCTTCTCTTGGTACTCCGTAGGTTTTTGGTGATTATATATGTCTACTGTGTTTGTATATGTCTGTTAACCCCAATATCGTAATTAATTCAATCCTCACACCTTTCCTTCGGTGAACCATAAGTTTGTTTAATGAATCTGTGATTGCCCTTCTCCGTGGAAATATCTGCCCTGGTATCAATTTATAGGTAACACCTATAAGTGATATGATATGATATGTGTCTTTCACTTTCTGACTTACTCCAAGTCACGTGATTACCTCTAGACTCATCTACGGTGCTGCAAATGGCATTGTGTGCTTCTTTTCCTTGGCGAATATTCTGTCTTAGCGAGGTCCATTTTCTGCAATGTGATTCCCTGAGGGCTGAGGATTAGCTGACCTGGGCCGCCTGACCTTGCCGGCAAGCCCTCCCCAGGTGTGCCTGGGTTGAGGTCAATATAAACAGCACTCCAGGCAGCAATAGCCCCTGCAGCTGTGCCTGACTCATTATTCTCTGCCCCGTCAGCAGTCTCAGGGCTGTGCTGGTGGGAGGGTGTGAGGGTCCACGGCTTTGTGGGTGGCCCGGTGTGAGTGGGGCTCTGATGGACTTTCTGCAGGAGTTGCCAGGCTGCCACCTGTAAAGAAGAGGATGTGTCACCCATAACTTCCACTGGAATATCTCTCCGGGCTGAGGTGAGGAAGGAAAAAAAGGAGTGGGGGCCGGGACAGGAGGGGTATCTCAGGCAGGGCAATGGAAAGCTTCCAGAAGAGCGCCCGTGGCCAGGACCATCCTGGCTGACCTGCAGGCACCAAGTTGGCCTGCGTGCTTTCGCTGGTGTGGCTCCACGGCCCTTCCTCTAGGCTTCCAAGCCCTTGTACATATTCAGGTGTTTCACCTGGGAAGGGTGAGAACAGTTCAGCAGCAGCTGGCCTGGGGCTCAGCTCACGTTTACTCACAGAGGCCTCGGCACGGACCCCGAGCTTTGCATTAAGGACGCTCCTTGCGTGGGCAGGTGGGGCTGCTGGCTGTATGGGATATGATTCCCCACCTCTGACCAATTTCAGAATTTTTTACCACTGGAGGAAGTGCCTTGGTAGTGTTTTCCTCTGTATAAGTGTTAGGTTCAGTTTTTTTTTTTCTTTTTTGGTTCAAGTTAGATTTTATTCCTGTATTTTGTATTTATATATATAAGCATGGAAATATTTCATTTTTATAAATACATCAGTGTGAATGGAAGAACTTTTTTTCTTTTTTATTTTTACATTTTATTTTTAAAATTTTTGAAATTTAATTTTATTTATTTTTTTTTATACAGTAGGTTATTCTTAGTTATCTATTTTATGCATAGACATGTATACAGGTCAATCCCAATCTCCCAACTCATCCCACCACCACCACCCCATGGCTTCCCCCACTTTGTGTCGATACGTTTGTTCTCTACCTCTGTGTCTCTATTTCTGCCCTGCAAACTAGTTCATCTGTAGCATTTTTCTAGGTTCCACATATAGGCATTAATATACAATATTTGTTTTTCTCTTTCTGACTTACTTCACTCTGTATGACAGTCTCTAGATCCATCAACTTCTCTACAAATGACCCAGTTTCATTCCTTTTTATGGCTGAGTAATATTCCATTTTATATATGTACCACATCTTTATCCATTCGTCTGTCTGTGGGCATTTAGGTTGCTTCCATTACCGGCTATTGTAAATAGTGCTGCAATGAACATTGTGGTGAATGTGTCATTGTGATTTATGGTTTTCTCTGGGTATATGCCCAGAAGTGGGATTGCTGGATCCTATGGTAATTCTCTTTTTAGTTTTTTAAAGGAACCTCCATACTGTTCTCCATAGTGACTGTATCAATTTACATTCCCACCAATAGCGGAAGAGGGTTCCTTTTGTCCACACCCTCCCCAGAATTTGTTGTTTGTAGATTATCTGATGATGCCGATTCTAACAGGTGTGAGGTCTTACCTCATTGTAGTTTTGATTTGCATTTCTCTAATAATTAGTGATGTTGAGCAGCTTTTCATGTGCGTCTTGGCCATCTCTGTGTCTTCTTTGAAGAAACGTCTATTTAGATCTTCTGCCCATTTTTGTATTGGGTTGTTTGTTATATTAATATTAAGCTGCATGAGCTGTTTATATATATTGGAGATTAAACCTTTGTCCATTGATTCGTTTGAGAAAGTTTTCGCCCATTCTGAGGGTTGCCTTTTTCCATTCCCGTTTTTTTAACAAAGAAAGAAAGAAATCAAAAGAAGCAGAACACTAATGTGCGTGAAATATGCCTCTTGAAACTGTCGTTTTGAAATATGGACGTCTTTTGAATTTTTTGGTCGATATATGACCCCAGGATTCGTTTTCAGGGCAGGTGTCATTTACAGGCCTGTAATGATTTGGAATATCCACTGACCATTAGCGTTGGGATTAAAGCTGCTGTTGTGTGAAACGGCCACAAGGTGGCAGCAGTTCTCCCTTACCAAATCTGGTTACTAGGGCAGCAGAGCCTCAATGGAAGTCGCGTTCTATATTGGAATGTAGAACGGAATGTACCAGGAGAAAGCCCCTCAAGTTTTTCTCACTAATTCTTGTTCGTGTTTTTAATTTAATTTTTTATTTTTTATTACAGCAAGTTTGAGTACAACGTTTAGCTTGTTGTAGGTGTGCAAGAGGTGGTTCTTTTACACATATACATATGTCTGTTCTTCCTGGGATCCTTTTCCCATGTTCGTTATGACAGAATGTTGAGTAGTCTTCTCTTGGTACTCCGTAGGTCTTTGGTGATTATATACGTCTACTGTGTTTGTATATGTCTGTTAACCCCAATATCGTAATGAATTCAATCCTCACACCTTTCCTTTGGTGAACCATAAGTTTGTTTAATGAATCTGTGATTGCCCTTCTCCGTGGAAATATCTGCCCTGGTATCAATTTATAGGTAACACCTATAGGTGATATGATATGATATGTGTCTTTCACTTTCTGACCTACTCCTAGTCACGTGATTACCTCTAGACTCATCCACGGTGCTGCAAATGGCATTGTGTGCTTTTTTTCCTTGGCGAATATTCTCTCTTAGCGAGGTCCATTTTCTGCAATGTGATTCCCTGAAGGCTGAGGATTAGCTGACCTGGGCAGCCTGACCCTGCCGGCAAGCCCTCCCCAGGTGTGCCTGGGTTGAAGCCAATATAAACAGCACTCCAGGCAGCAATAGCCCCTGCAGCTGTGCCTGACTCCATATTTTCTGCCCCGTCAGCAGTCTCGGGGCTGTGCTGGTGGGAGGGTGTGAGGGTCCACGGCTTTGTGGGTGGCCCGGTGTGAGTGGGGCTCTGCTGGACTTTCTGCAGGATTTGCCAGGCTGCCACCTCTAAAGAAGAGGATGTGTCACCCATAACTTCCACTGGAGTATCTCTCCGGGCTGAGGTGAGTAAGGAAAAAAAAGGAGTGGGGGCCGGGACAGGAGGGGTATCTCAGGCAGGGCAATGGAAAGCTTCCAGAAGAGCGCCCGTGGCCAGGACCATCCTGGCTGACCTGCAGGCACCAAGGTGGCCTGTGTGCTGTCGCTGGTGTGGCTCCACGGCCCTTCCTCTAGGCTTTCAAGCCCTTGTACATATTCAGGTGTTTCACCTGGGAAGGGTGGGAACAGTTCAGCAGCAGCTGGCCTGGGGCTCAGCTCACGTTTACTCACAGAGGCCTCGGCACGGTCCCCCAGCTTTGCAATAAGGAAGCTCCTTGCGTGGGCAGGTGGGGCTGCTGGCTGTATGGGAGGTGATTCCCCACCTCTGACCAATTTCAGAATTGTTTACCACTGGAGCAAGTGCCTTGGTAGTTTTTTCCTCTGTATAAGTGTTAGGTTCAGTTTTTTTTTTCTTTTTTGGTTCAAGTTAGATTTTATTCCTCTTTTATGTATTTATATATATAAGCATGGAAATAATTCATTCTTATAAATACATCAGTGTGAATGGAAGAACTTTTTTCTGTTTTATTTTTACATTTTATTATTAAAATTTTTGAAATTTAATTTTATTTATTTTTTTTTATACAGTAGGTTATTCTTAGTTATCTATTTTATGCATAGACATGTATACAGGTCAATCCCAATCTCCCAACTCATCCCACCACCACCACCCCATGGCTTCCCACACTTTGTGTCGATACGTTTGTTCTCTACCTCTGTGTCTCTATTTCTGCCCTGCAAACCAGTTCATCTGTAGCATTTTTCTAGGTTCCCCATATAGGCATTAATATACAATATTTGTTTTTCTCTTTCTGACTTACTTCACTCTGTATGACAGTCTCTAGATCCATCAACTTCTCTACAAATGACCCAGTTTCATTCCTTTTTATGGCTGAGTAATATTCCATTTTATATATGTACCACATCTTTATCCATTCGTCTGTCTGTGGGCATTTAGGTTGCTTCCATTATCGGCTATTGTAAATAGTGCTGCAATGAACATTGTGGTGAATGTGTCTTTGTGATTTATGGTTTTCTCTGGGTATATGCCCAGAAGTGGGATTGCTGGATCCTATGGTAATTCTCTTTTTAGTTTTTTAAAGGAACCTCCATACTGTTCTCCATAGTGACTGTATCAATTTACATTCCCACCAATAGCGGAAGAGGGTTCCTTTTGTCCACACCCTCCCCAGAATTTGTTGTTTGTAGATTATCTGATGATGCCGATTCTAACAGGTGTGAGGTCTTACCTCATTGTAGTTTTGATTTGCATTTCTCGAATAATTAGTGATGTTGAGCAGCTTTTCATGTGCGTCTTGGCCATCTCTGTGTCTTCTTTGAAGAAACGTCTATTTAGATCTTCTGCCCATTTTTGTATTGGGTTGTTTGTTTTATTAATATTAAGCTGCATGAGCTGTTTATATATATTGGAGATTAAACCTTTGTCCATTGATTCGTTTGAGAAAGTTTTCGCCCATTCTGAGGGTTGCCTTTTTCCATTCCCGTTTTTTTAACAAAGAAAGAAAGAAATCAAAAGAAGCAGAACACTAATGTGCGTGAAATATGCCTCTAGAAACTGTCGTTTTGAAATATGGACGTCTTTTGAATTTTTTGCTCGATATATGACCCCAGGATTTGTTTTCAGGGCAGGTGTCATTTACAGGCCTGTAATGATTTGGAATATCCACTGACCATTAGCGCTGGGATTAAAGCTGCTGTTGTGTGAAACGGCCACAAGGTGGCAGCAGTTCTCCCTTACCAAATCTGGTTACTAGGGCAGCAGAGCATCAATGGAAGTCGCGTTCTAGATTGGAATGTAGAACGGAATGTACCAGGAGAAAGCCCCTCAAGTTTTTCTCACTAATTCTTGTTCGTGTTTTTAATTTAATTTTTTATTTTTTATTACAGCAAGTTTGAGTACAACGTTTAGCTTGTTGTAGGTGTGCAAGAGGTGGTTCTTTTACACATATACATATATCTGTTCTTCCTGGGATCCTTTTCCCATGTTCGTTATGACAGAATGTTGAGTAGTCTTCTCTTGGTACTCCGTAGGTCTTTGGTGATTATATACGTCTACTGTGTTTGTATATGTCTGTTAACCCCAATATCGTAATGAATTCAATCCTCACACCTTTCCTTTGGTGAACCATAAGTTTGTTTAATGAATCTGTGATTGCCCTTCTCCGTGGAAATATCTGCCCTGGTATCAATTTATAGGTAACACCTATAAGTGATATGATATGATATATGTCTTTCACTTTCTGACTTACTACAAGTCACGTGATTACCTCTAGACTCATCTACGGTGCTGCAAATGGCATTGTGTGCTTCTTTTCCTTGGCGAATATTCTGTCTTAGCGAGGTCCATTTTCTGCAATGTGATTCCCTGAGGGCTGAGGATTAGCTGACCTGGGCAGCCTGACCCTGCCGGCAAGCCCTCCCCAGGGGTGCCTGGGTTGAGGTCAATATAAACAGCACTCCAGGCAGCAAGAGCCCTTGCAGCTGTGCCTGACTCATTATTCTCTGCCCCGTCAACAGTCTCAGGGCTGTGCTGGTGGGAGGGTGTGAGGGTCCACGGCTTTGTGGGTGGCCCGGTGTGAGTGGGGCTCTGCTGGACTTTCTGCAGGAGTTGCCAGGCTGCCACCTGTAAAGAAGAGGATGTGTCACCCATAACTTCCACTGGAATATCTCTCCGGGCTGAGGTGAGGAAGGAAAAAAAGGAGTGGGGGCCGGGACAGGAGGGGTATCTCAGGCAGGGCAATGGAAAGCTTCCAGAAGAGCGCCCGTGGCCAGGACCATCCTGGCTGACCTGCAGGCACCAAGGTGGCCTGCGTGCTGTCGCTGGTGTGGCTCCACGGCCCTTCCTCTAGGCTTTCAAGCCCTTGTACATATTCAGGTGTTTCACCTGGGAAGGGTGGGAACAGTTCAGCAGCAGCTGGCCTGGGGCTCAGCTCACGTTTACTCACAGAGGCCTCAGCACGGTCCCCCAGCTTTGCAATAAGGACGCTCCTTGCGTGGGCGGGCGGGGCTGCTGGCTGTATGGGAGATGATTCCCCACCTCTGACCAATTTCAGAATTGTTTACCACTGGAGCAAGTGCCTTGGTAGTGTTTTCCTCTGTATAACTGTTAGGTTCAGTTTTTTTTTTCTTTTTTTGTTCAAGTTAGATTTTATTCCTCTTTTATGTATTTATGGATATAAGCATGGAAATAATTCATTATTATAAATACATCAGTGTGAATGGAAGAACTTTTTTTCTGTTTTATTTTTACATTTTATTTTTAAAATATTTGAAATTTAATTTTATTTATTTTTTTATACAGTAGGTTATTATTAGTTATCTATTTTATGCATAGACATGTATACAGGTCAATCCCAATCTCCCAACTCATCCCACCACCACCACCCCATGGCTTCCCCCACTTTGTGTCCATACGTTTGTTCTCTACCTCTGTGTCTCTATTTCTGCCCTGCAAACCAGTTCATCTGTAGCATTTTTCTAGGTTCCTTATATAGGCATTAATATACAATATTTGTTTTTCTCTTTCTGACTTACTTCACTCTGTATGACAGTCTCTAGATCCATCAACTTCTCTACAAATGACTCAGTTTCATTCCTTTTTATGGCTGAGTAATATTCCATTTTATATATGTACCACATCTTTATCCATTCGTCTGTCTGTGGGCATTTAGGTTGCTTCCATTACCTGGCTATTGTAAATAGTGCTGCAATGAACATTGTGGTGAATGTGTCTCTGTGATTTATGGTTTTCTCTGGTTATATGCCCAGAAGTGGGATTGCTGGATCCTATGGTAATTCTCTTTTTAGTTTTTTAAAGGAACCTCCATACTGTTCTCCATAGTGACTGTATCCATTTACATTCCCATCAATAGCCGGAGATGGTTCCTTTTGTCCACACCCTCCCCAGAATTTGTTGTTTGTAGATTATCTGATGATGCCGATTCTAACAGGTGTGAGGTCTTACCTCATTGTAGTTTTGATTTGCATTTCTCTAATAATTAGTGATGTTGAGCAGCTTTTCATGTGCGTCTTGGCCATCTCTGTGTCTTCTTTGAAGAAACGTCTATTTAGATCTTCTGCCCATTTTTGTATTGGGTTGTTTGTTGTATTAATATTAAGCTGGGGCCTCCCTGGTGGCACAGTGTTTGAGAGTCCGCCTGCCGATTCAGGGGATACGGGTTCGTGCCCCGGTCTGGGAGGATCCCATATGCCGCGGAGCGGCTGGGCCCGTGAGCCATGGCCTCTGGGCCTGCGCGTCCGGAGCCTGTGCTCCGCAAAGGGACAGGCCACAACAGTGAGAGGCCCGCAGACCGCAAAAAGAAAAAAAAAATATTAAGCTGCATGGGCTGTATATATATATTGGAGATTAAACCTTTGTCCATTGATTCGTTTGTGAACGTTTTCGCCCCTTCTGAGGGTTACCTTTTTCCATTCCCGTTTTTTTAACAAAGAAAGAAAGAAAGCAAAAGAATCAGAACACTAATGTGCGTGAAATATGCCTCTTGAAACTGTCGTTTTGAAATATGGACGTCTTTTGAATTTTTTGGTCGATATATGACCCCAGGATTTGTTTTCAGGGCAGGTGTCATTTACAGGCCTGTAATGATTTGGAATATCCACTGACCATTAGCGCTGGGATTAAAGCTGCTGTTGTGTGAAACGGCCACAAGGTGGCAGCAGTTCTCCCTTACCAAATCTGGTTACTAGGGCAGCAGAGCATCAATGGAAGTCGCGTTCTAGATTGGAATGTAGAACGGAATGTGCCAGGAGAAAGCCCCTCAAGTTTTTCTCACTAATTCTTGTTCGTGTTTTTAATTTAATTTTTTATTTTTTATTACAGCAAGTTTGAGTACAACGTTTAGCTTGTTGTAGGTGTGCAAGAGGAGGTTCTTTTACACATATACATATGTCTGTTCTTTCTGGGATCCTTTTCCCATGTACGTTAGGACAGAATGTTGAGTTGTCTTCTCTTGGTACTCCGTAGGTTTTTGGTGATTATATATGTCTACTGTGTTTGTATATGTCTGTTAACCCCAATATCGTAATTAATTCAATCCTCACACCTTTCCTTCGGTGAACCATAAGTTTGTTTAATGAATCTGTGATTGCCCTTCTCCGTGGAAATATCTGCCCTGGTATCAATTTATAGGTAACACCTATAAGTGATATGATATGATATGTGTCTTTCACTTTCTGACTTACTCCAAGTCACGTGATTACCTCTAGACTCATCTACGGTGCTGCAAATGGCATTGTGTGCTTCTTTTCCTTGGCGAATATTCTGTCTTAGCGAGGTCCATTTTCTGCAATGTGATTCCCTGAGGGCTGAGGATTAGCTGACCTGGGCCGCCTGACCTTGCCGGCAAGCCCTCCCCAGGTGTGCCTGGGTTGAGGTCAATATAAACAGCACTCCAGGCAGCAATAGCCCCTGCAGCTGTGCCTGACTCATTATTCTCTGCCCCGTCAGCAGTCTCAGGGCTGTGCTGGTGGGAGGGTGTGAGGGTCCACGGCTTTGTGGGTGGCCCGGTGTGAGTGGGGCTCTGATGGACTTTCTGCAGGAGTTGCCAGGCTGCCACCTGTAAAGAAGAGGATGTGTCACCCATAACTTCCACTGGAATATCTCTCCGGGCTGAGGTGAGGAAGGAAAAAAAGGAGTGGGGGCCGGGACAGGAGGGGTATCTCAGGCAGGGCAATGGAAAGCTTCCAGAAGAGCGCCCGTGGCCAGGACCATCCTGGCTGACCTGCAGGCACCAAGTTGGCCTGCGTGCTTTCGCTGGTGTGGCTCCACGGCCCTTCCTCTAGGCTTCCAAGCCCTTGTACATATTCAGGTGTTTCACCTGGGAAGGGTGAGAACAGTTCAGCAGCAGCTGGCCTGGGGCTCAGCTCACGTTTACTCACAGAGGCCTCGGCACGGACCCCGAGCTTTGCATTAAGGACGCTCCTTGCGTGGGCAGGTGGGGCTGCTGGCTGTATGGGATATGATTCCCCACCTCTGACCAATTTCAGAATTTTTTACCACTGGAGGAAGTGCCTTGGTAGTGTTTTCCTCTGTATAAGTGTTAGGTTCAGTTTTTTTTTTTCTTTTTTGGTTCAAGTTAGATTTTATTCCTGTATTTTGTATTTATATATATAAGCATGGAAATATTTCATTTTTATAAATACAGCAGTGTGAATGGAAGAACTTTTTTTCTTTTTTATTTTTACATTTTATTTTTAAAATTTTTGAAATTTAATTTTATTTATTTTTTTTTATACAGTAGGTTATTCTTAGTTATCTATTTTATGCATAGACATGTATACAGGTCAATCCCAATCTCCCAACTCATCCCACCACCACCACCCCATGGCTTCCCCCACTTTGTGTCGATACGTTTGTTCTCTACCTCTGTGTCTCTATTTCTGCCCTGCAAACTAGTTCATCTGTAGCATTTTTCTAGGTTCCACATATAGGCATTAATATACAATATTTGTTTTTCTCTTTCTGACTTACTTCACTCTGTATGACAGTCTCTAGATCCATCAACTTCTCTACAAATGACCCAGTTTCATTCCTTTTTATGGCTGAGTAATATTCCATTTTATATATGTACCACATCTTTATCCATTCGTCTGTCTGTGGGCATTTAGGTTGCTTCCATTACCGGCTATTGTAAATAGTGCTGCAATGAACATTGTGGTGAATGTGTCATTGTGATTTATGGTTTTCTCTGGGTATATGCCCAGAAGTGGGATTGCTGGATCCTATGGTAATTCTCTTTTTAGTTTTTTAAAGGAACCTCCATACTGTTCTCCATAGTGACTGTATCAATTTACATTCCCACCAATAGCGGAAGAGGGTTCCTTTTGTCCACACCCTCCCCAGAATTTGTTGTTTGTAGATTATCTGATGATGCCGATTCTAACAGGTGTGAGGTCTTACCTCATTGTAGTTTTGATTTGCATTTCTCTAATAATTAGTGATGTTGAGCAGCTTTTCATGTGCGTCTTGGCCATCTCTGTGTCTTCTTTGAAGAAACGTCTATTTAGATCTTCTGCCCATTTTTGTATTGGGTTGTTTGTTATATTAATATTAAGCTGCATGAGCTGTTTATATATATTGGAGATTAAACCTTTGTCCATTGATTCGTTTGAGAAAGTTTTCGCCCATTCTGAGGGTTGCCTTTTTCCATTCCCGTTTTTTTAACAAAGGAAGAAAGAAATCAAAAGAAGCAGAACACTAATGTGCGTGAAATATGCCTCTTGAAACTGTCGTTTTGAAATATGGACGTCTTTTGAATTTTTTGGTCGATATATGACCCCAGGATTCGTTTTCAGGGCAGGTGTCATTTACAGGCCTGTAATGATTTGGAATATCCACTGACCATTAGCGCTGGGATTAAAGCTGCTGTTGTGTGAAACGGCCACAAGGTGGCAGCAGTTCTCCCTTACCAAATCTGGTTACTAGGGCAGCAGAGCCTCAATGGAAGTCGCGTTCTATATTGGAATGTAGAACGGAATGTACCAGGAGAAAGCCCCTCAAGTTTTTCTCACTAATTCTTGTTCATGTTTTTAATTTAATTTTTTATTTTTTATTACAGCAAGTTTGAGTACAACGTTTAGCTTGTTGTAGGTGTGCAAGAGGTGGTTCTTTTACACATATACATATGTCTGTTCTTCCTGGGATCCTTTTCCCATGTTCGTTATGACAGAATGTTGAGTAGTCTTCTCTTGGTACTCCGTAGGTCTTTGGTGATTATATACGTCTACTGTGTTTGTATATGTCTGTTAACCCCAATATCGTAATGAATTCAATCCTCACACCTTTCCTTTGGTGAACCATAAGTTTGTTTAATGAATCTGTGATTGCCCTTCTCCGTGGAAATATCTGCCCTGTTATCAATTTATAGGTAACACCTATAGGTGATATGATATGATATGTGTCTTTCACTTTCTGACCTACTCCAAGTCACGTGATTACCTCTAGACTCATCCACGGTGCTGCAAATGGCATTGTGTGCTTTTTTTCCTTGGCGAATATTCTCTCTTAGCGAGGTCCATTTTCTGCAATGTGATTCCCTGAAGGCTGAGGATTAGCTGACCTGGGCAGCCTGACCCTGCCGGCAAGCCCTCCCCAGGTGTGCCTGGGTTGAAGTCAATATAAACAGCACTCCAGGCAGCAATAGCCCCTGCAGCTGTGCCTGACTCCATATTTTCTGCCCCGTCAGCAGTCTCGGGGCTGTGCTGGTGGGAGGGTGTGAGGGTCCACGGCTTTGTGGGTGGCCCGGTGTGAGTGGGGCTCTGCTGGACTTTCTGCAGGATTTGCCAGGCTGCCACCTCTAAAGAAGAGGATGTGTCACCCATAACTTCCACTGGAGTATCTCTCCGGGCTGAGGTGAGTAAGGAAAAAAAAGGAGTGGGGGCCGGGACAGGAGGGGTATCTCAGGCAGGGCAATGGAAAGCTTCCAGAAGAGCGCCCGTGGCCAGGACCATCCTGGCTGACCTGCAGGCACCAAGGTGGCCTGTGTGCTGTCGCTGGTGTGGCTCCACGGCCCTTCCTCTAGGCTTTCAAGCCCTTGTACATATTCAGGTGTTTCACCTGGGAAGGGTGGGAACAGTTCAGCAGCAGCTGGCCTGGGGCTCAGCTCACGTTTACTCACAGAGGCCTCGGCACGGTCCCCCAGCTTTGCAATAAGGAAGCTCCTTGCGTGGGCAGGTGGGGCTGCTGGCTGTATGGGAGGTGATTCCCCACCTCTGACCAATTTCAGAATTGTTTACCACTGGAGCAAGTGCCTTGGTAGTGTTTTCCTCTGTATAAGTGTTAGGTTCAGTTTTTTTTTTTCTTTTTTGGTTCAAGTTAGATTTTATTCCTCTTTTATGTATTTATATATATAAGCATGGAAATAATTCATTCTTATAAATACATCAGTGTGAATGGAAGAACTTTTTTTCTGTTTTATTTTTACATTTTATTATTAAAATTTTTGAAATTTAATTTTATTTATTTTTTTTTATACAGTAGGTTATTCTTAGTTATCTATTTTATGCATAGACATGTATACAGGTCAATCCCAATCTCCCAACTCATCCCACCACCACCACCCCATGGCTTCCCACACTTTGTGTCCATACGTTTGTTCTCTACCTCTGTGTCTCTATTTCTGCCCTGCAAACCAGTTCATCTGTAGCATATTTCTAGGTTCCACATATAGGCATTAATATACAATATTTGTTTTTCTCTTTCTGACTTACTTCACTCTGTATGACAGTCTCTAGATCCATCAACTTCTCTACAAATGACCCAGTTTCATTCCTTTTTATGGCTGAGTAATATTCCATTTTATATATGTACCACATCTTTATCCATTCGTCTGTCTGTGGGCATTTAGGTTGCTTCCATTATCGGCTATTGTAAATAGTGCTGCAATGAACATTGTGGTGAATGTGTCATTGTGATTTATGGTTTTCTCTGGGTATATGCCCAGAAGTGGGATTGCTGGATCCTATGGTAATTCTCTTTTTAGTTTTTTAAAGGAACCTCCATACTGTTCTCCATAGTGACTGTATCAATTTACATTCCCACCAATAGCGGAAGAGGGTTCCTTTTGTCCACACCCTCCCCAGAATTTGTTGTTTGTAGATTATCTGATGATGCCGATTCTAACAGGTGTGAGGTCTTACCTCATTGTAGTTTTGATTTGCATTTCTCTAATAATTAGTGATGTTGAGCAGCTTTTCATGTGCGTCTTGGCCATCTCTGTGTCTTCTTTGAAGAAACGTCTATTTAGATCTTCTGCCCATTTTTGTATTGGGTTGTTTGTTTTATTAATATTAAGCTGCATGAGCTGTTTATATATATTGGAGATTAAACCTTTGTCCATTGATTCGTTTGAGAAAGTTTTCGCCCATTCTGAGGGTTGCCTTTTTCCATTCCCGTTTTTTTAACAAAGAAAGAAAGAAATCAAAAGAAGCAGAACACTAATGTGCGTGAAATATGCCTCTAGAAACTGTCGTTTTGAAATATGGACGTCTTTTGAATTTTTTGCTCGATATATGACCCCAGATTTGTTTTCAGGGCAGGTGTCATTTACAGGCCTGTAATGATTTGGAATATCCACTGACCATTAGCGCTGGGATTAAAGCTGCTGTTGTGTGAAACGGCCACAAGGTGGCAGCAGTTCTCCCTTACCAAATCTGGTTACTAGGGCAGCAGAGCCTCAATGGAAGTCGCGTTCTATATTGGAATGTAGAACGGAATGTACCAGGAGAAAGCCCCTCAAGTTTTTCTCACTAATTCTTGTTCGTGTTTTTAATTTAATTTTTTATTTTTTATTACAGCAAGTTTGAGTACAACGTTTAGCTTGTTGTAGGTGTGCAAGAGGTGGTTCTTTTACACATATACATATGTCTGTTCTTCCTGGGATCCTTTTCCCATGTTCGTTATGACAGAATGTTGAGTAGTCTTCTCTTGGTACTCCGTAGGTCTTTGGTGATTATATACGTCTACTGTGTTTGTATATGTCTGTTAACCCCAATATCGTAATGAATTCAATCCTCACACCTTTCCTTTGGTGAACCATAAGTTTGTTTAATGAATCTGTGATTGCCCTTCTCCGTGGAAATATCTGCCCTGGTATCAATTTATAGGTAACACCTATAGGTGATATGATATGATATGTGTCTTTCACTTTCTGACCTACTCCAAGTCACGTGATTACCTCTAGACTCATCTACGGTGCTGCAAATGGCATTGTGTGCTTTTTTTCCTTGGCGAATATTCTGTCTTAGCGAGGTCCATTTTCTGCAATGTGATTCCCTGAGGGCTGAGGATTAGCTGACCTGGGCAGCCTGACCCTGCCAGAAAGACCTCCCCAGGTGTGCCTGGGTTGAGGTCAATATAAACAGCACTCCAGGCAGCAATAGCCCCTGCAGCTGTGCCTGACTCCATATTTTCTGCCCCATCAGCAGTCTCGGGGCTGTGCTGGTGGGAGGCTGTGAGGGTCCACGGCTTTGTGGGTGGCCCGGTGTGAGTGGGGCTCTGCTGGACTTTCTGCAGGAGTTGCCAGGCTGCCACCTGTAAAGAAGAGGATGTGTCACCCATAACTTCCACTGGAGTATCTCTCCGGGCTGAGGTGAGTAAGGAAAAAACAGGAGTGGGGGCCGTGACAGGAGGTGTATCTCAGGCAGGGCAATGGAAAGCTTCCAGAAGAGCGCCCGTGGCCAGGACCATCCTGGCTGACCTGCAGGCACCAAGTTGGCCTGCGTGCTTTCGCCGGTGTGGCTCCACGGCCCTTCCTCTAGGCTTTCAAACCCTTGTACATATTCAGGTGTTTCACCTGGGAAGGGTGGGAACAGTTCAGCAGCAGCTGGCCTGGGGCTCAGCTCACGTTTACTCACAGAGGCCTCGGCACGGTCCCCCAGCTTTGCAATAAGGACGCTCCTTGCGTGGGCGGGTGGGGCTGCTGGCTCTATGGGAGATGATTCCCCACCTCTGACCAATTTCAGAATTGTTTACCACTGGAGCAAGTGCCTTGGTAGTGTTTTCCTCTGTATAACTGTTAGGTTCAGTTTTTTTTTCCTTTTTTGGTTCAAGTTAGATTTTATTCCTCTTTTATGTATTTATAGATATAAGCATGGAAATAATTCATTCTTATAAATACATCAGTGTGAATGGAAGAACTTTTTTTCAGTTTTATTTTTACATTTTATTTTTAAAAATTTTGAAATTTAATTTTATTTATTTTTTTATACACTAGGTTATTATTAGTTATCTATTTTATGCATAGACATGTATACAGGTCAATCCCAATCTCCCAACTCATCCCACCACCACCACCCCATGGCTTCCCCCACTTTGTGTCCATACGTTTGTTCTCCACCTCTGTGTCTCTATTTCTGCCCTGCAAACCAGTTCATCTGTAGCATTTTTCAAGGTTCCACATATAGGAATTAATATACAATATTTGTTTTTCTCTTTCTGACTTACTTCACTCTGTATGACAGTCTCTAGATCCATCAACTTCTCTACAAATGACTCAGTTTCATTCCTTTTTATGGCTGAGTAATATTCCATTTTATATATGTTCCACATCTTTATCCATTCGTCTGTCTGTGGGCATTTAGGTTGCTTCCATTACCTGTCTATTGTAAATAGTGCTGCAATGAACATTGTGGTGAATGTGTCTCTGTGATTTATGGTTTTCTCTGGGTATATGCCCAGAAGTGGGATTGCTGGATCCTATGGTAATTCTCTTTTTAGTTTTTTAAAGGAACCTCCATACTGTTCTCCATAGTGACTGTATCAATTTACATTCCCACCAATAGCGGAAGAGGGTTCCTTTTGTCCACACCCTCCCCAGAATTTGTTGTTTGTAGATTATCTGATGATGCCGATTCTAACAGGTGTGAGGTCTTACCTCATTGTAGTTTTGATTTGCATTTCTCTAATAATTAGTGATGTTGAGCAACTTTTCATGTGCGTCTTGGCCATCTCTGTGTCTTCTTTGAAGAAACGTCTATTTAGATCTTCTGCCCATTTTTGTATTGGGTTGTTTGTTGTATTAATATTAAGCTGCATGAGCTGTATATATATATTGGAGATTAAACCTTTGTCCATTGATTCGTTTGTGAACGTTTTCGCCCCTTCTGAGGGTTACCTTTTTCCATTCCCGTTTTTTTAACAAAGAAAGAAAGAAAGCAAAAGAATCAGAACACTAATGTGCGTGAAATATGCCTCTTGAAACTGTCGTTTTGAAATATGGACGTCTTTTGAATTTTTTGGTCGATATATGACCCCAGGATTTGTTTTCAGGGCAGGTGTCATTTACAGGCCTGTAATGATTTGGAATATCCACTGACCATTAGCGCTGGGATTAAAGCTGCTGTTGTGTGAAACGGCCACAAGGTGGCAGCAGTTCTCCCTTACCAAATCTGGTTACTAGGGCAGCAGAGCCTCAATGGAAGTCGCGTTCTAGATTGGAATGTAGAAAGGAATGTGCCAGGAGAAAGCCCCTCAAGTTTGTCTCACTACTTCTTGTTCGTGTTTTTAATTTAATTTTTTATTTTTTATTACAGCAAGTTTGAGTACAACGTTTAGCTTGTTGTAGGTGTGCAAGAGGTGGTTCTTTTACACATATACATATGTCTGTTCTTCCTGGGATCCTTTTCCCATGTACGTTATGACAGAATGTTGAGTAGTCTTCTCGGTACTCCGTAGGTCTTTGGTGATTATATACGTCTACTGTGTTTGTATATGTCTGTTAACCCCAATATCATAATGAATTCAATCCTAACACCTTTCTTTTGGTGAACCATAAGTTTGTTTAATGAATCTGTGATTGCCCTTCTCCGTGGAAATATCTGCCCTGGTATCAATTTATAGGTAACACCTATAAGTGATATGATATGATATGTGTCTTTCACTTTCTGACTTACTCCAAGTCACGTGATTACCTCTAGACTCATCTACGGTGCTGCAAATGGCATTGTGTGCTTTTTTTCCTAGGCTAATATTCTGTCTTAGCGAGGTCCATTTTCTGCAATGTGATTCCCTGAGGGCTGAGGATTAGCTGACCTGGGCAGCCTGACCCTGCCGGCAAGCCCTCCCCAGGTGTGCCTGGTTTGAGGTCAATAGAAACAGCACTCCAGGCAGCAATAGCCCCTGCAGCTGTGCCTGACTCCATATTCTCTGCCCCGTCAGCAGTCTCGGGGCTGTGCTGGTGGGAGGGTGTGAGGGTCCACGGCTTTGTGGGTGGCCCGGTGTGAGTGGGGCTCTGCTGGACTTTCTGCAGGAGTTGCCAGGCTGCCACCTGTAAAGAAGAGGATGTGTCACCCATAACTTCCACTGGAGTATCTCTCCGGGCTGAGGTGAGTAAGGAAAAAAAAGGAGTGGGGGCCGGGACAGGAGGGGTATCTCAGGCAGGGCAATGGCAAGCTTCCAGAAGAGCGCCCGTGGCCAGGACCATCCTGGCTGACATGCAGGCACCAAGTTGGCCTGCGTGCTTTCGCTGGTGTGGCTCCACGGCCCTTCCTCTAGGCTTTCAAGCCCTTGTACATATTCAGGTGTTTCACCTGGGAAGGGTGGGAACAGTTCAGCAGCAGCTGGCCTGGGGCTCATCTCAAGTTTACTCACAGAGGCCTCAGCACGGTCCCCCAGCTTTGCAATAAGGACGCTCCTTGCGTGGGCGGGTGGGGCTGCTGGCTCTATGGGAGATGATTCCCCACCTCTGACCAATTTCAGAATTGTTTTCCACTGGAGCAAGTGCCTTGGTAGTGTTTTCCTCTGTATAACTGTTAGGTTCAGTTTTTTTTTTCCTTTTTGGGTTCAAGTTAGATTTTATTCCTCTTTTATGTATTTATAGATATAAGCATGGAAATAATTCATTCTTATAAATACATCAGTGTGAATGGAAGAACTTTTTTTCAGTTTTATTTTTACATTTTATTTTTAAAAATTTTGAAATTTAATTTTATTTATTTTTTAATAAACTAGGTTATTATTAGTTATCTATTTTATGCATATACATGTATACAGGTCAATCCCAATATCCCAACTCAACCCACCACCACCACCCCATGGCTTCTCCCACTTTGTGTCCATACGTTTGTTCTCTACCTCTGTGTCTCTATTTCTGCCCTGCAAACCAGTTCATCTGTAGCATTTTTCTAGGTTCCACATATAGGCATTAATATACAATATTTGTTTTTCTCTTTCTGACTGACTTCACTCTGTATGACAGTCTCTAGATCCAACAACTTCTCTACAAATGACCCAGTTTCATTCCTTTTTATGGCTGAGTAATATTCCATTTTATATATGTACCACATCTTTATCCATGCGTCTGTCTGTGGGCATTTAGGTTGCTTCCATTACCTGGCTATTGTAAATAGTGCTGCAATGAACATTGTGGTGAATGTGTCTTTGTGATTTATGGTTTTCTCTGGGTATATGCCCAGAAGTGGGATTGCTGGATCCTATTGTAATGCTGTTTTTAGTTTTTTCAAGGAACCTCCATACTGTTCTCCATAGTGACTGTATCAATTTACATTCCCACCAATAGCAGAAGAGAGTTCCTTTTGTCCACACCCTCCCCAGAATTTGTTGTTTGTAGATTATCTGATGATGCCGATTCTAACAGGTGTGAGGTCTTACCTCATTGTAGTTTTGATTTGCATTTCTCTAATAATTAGTGATGTTGAGCAGCTTTTCATGTGCGTCTTGGCCATCTCTGTGTCTTCTTTGAAGAAACGTCTATTTAGATCTTCTGCCCATTTTTGTATTGGGTTGTTTATTGTATTAATATTAAGTTGAATGAGCTGTTTATATATATTGGAGATTAAACCTTTGTCCATTAATTCGTTTGTGAAAGTTTTCCCCCATTCTGAGGGTTGCCTTCTTCCATTCCCGTTTTTTTAACAAAGAAAGAAAGAAATCAAAAGAAGCAGAACACTAATGTGCGTGAAATATGCCTCTTGAAACTGTCGTTTTGAAATATGGACGTCTTTTGAATTTTTTGGTCGATATATGTCCCCAGGATTTGTTTTCAGGGCAGGTGTCATTTACAGGCCTGTAATGATTTGGAATATCCACTGACCATTAGCGCTGGGATTAAAGCTGCTGTTGTGTGAAACGGCCACAAGGTGGCAGCAGTTCTCCCTTACCAAATCTGGTTACTAGGGCAGCAGAGCCTCAATGGAAGTCGCGTTCTAGATTGGAATGTAGAACGGAATGTGCCAGGAGAAAGCCCCTCATGTTTTTCTCACTAATTCTTGTTCGTGTTTTTAATTTAATTTTTTATTTTTTATTACAGCAAGTTTGAGTACAACGTTTAGCTTGTTGTAGGTGTGCAAGAGGTGGTTCTTTTACACATATACATATGTCTGTTCTTCCTGGGATCCTTTTCCCATGTTCGTTATGACAGAATGTTGAGTAGTCTTCTCTTGGTACTCCGTAGGTCTTTGGTGATTATATACGTCTACTGTGTTTGTATATGTCTGTTAACCCCAATATCATAATGAATTCAATCCTCACACCTTTCCTTTGGTGAACCATAAGTTTGTTTAATGAATCTTTGATTGCCCTTCTCCGTGGAAATATCTGCCCTGGTATCAATTTATAGGTAACACCTATAAGTGATATGATATGATATGTGTCTTTCACTTTCTGACTTACTCCAAGTCACGTGATTACCTCTAGACTCATCTACGGTGCTGCAAATGGCATTGTGTGCTTCTTTTCCTTGGCGAATATTCTGTCTTAGCGAGGTCCATTTTCTGCAATGTGATTCCCTGAGGGCTGAGGATTAGCTGACCTGGGCAGCCTGACCCTGCCGGCAAGCCCTCCCCAGGTGTGCCTGGGTTGAGGTCAATATAAACAGCACTCCAGGCAGCAATAGCCCCTGCAGCTGTGCCTGACTCCATATTCTCTGCCCCGTCAGCAGTCTCGGGGCTGTGCTGGTGGGAGGGTGTGAGGTTCCACGGCTTTGTGGGTGGCCCGGTGTGAGTGGGGCTCTGCTGGACTTTCTGCAGGAGTTGCCAGGCTGCCACCTCTAAAGAAGAGGATGTGTCACCCATAACTTCCACTGGAGTATCTCTCCGGGCTGAGGTGAGTAAGGAAAAAAAAGGAGTGGGGGCCGGGACAGGAGGGGTATCTCAGGCAGGGCAATGGAAAGCTTCCAGAAGAGCGCCCGTGGCCAGGACCATCCTGGCTGACCTGCAGGCACCAAGGTGGCCTGCGTGCTGTCGCCTGTGTGGCTCCATGGCTCTTCCTCTAGGCTTTCAAGCCCTTGTACATATTCAGGTGTTTCACCTGGGAAGGGTGGGAACAGTTCAGCAGCAGCTGGCCTGGGGCTCAGCTCACGTTTACTCACAGAGGCCTCGGCACGGTCCCCCAGCTTTGCAATAAGGACGCTCCTTGCGTGGGCGGGCGGGGCTGCTGGCTCTATGGGAGATGATTCCCCACCTCTGACCAATTTCAGAATTGTTTACCACTGGAGCAAGTGCCTTGGTAGTGTTTTCCTCTGTATAACTGTTAGGTTCAGTTTTTTTTTTTTCTTTTTTGGTTCAAGTTAGATTTTATTCCTCTTTTATGTATTTATGGATATAAGCATGGAAATAATTCATTCTTATAAATACATCAGTGTGAATGGAAGAACATTTTTTCTGTTTTATTTTTACATTTTATTTTTAAAATTTTTGAAATTTAATTTTATTTATTTATTTTTATACAGCAGGTTATTCTTAGTTATCTATTTTATGCATAGACATGTATACAGGTCAATCCCAATCTCCCAACTCATCCCACCACCACCACCCCATGGCTTCCCCCACTTTGTGTCCATACGTTTGTTCTCTACCTCTGTGTCTCTATTTCTGCCCTGCAAACCAGTTCATCTGTAGCATTTTTCTAGGTTCCACATATAGGCATTAATATACAATATTTGTTTTTCTCTTTCTGACTGACTTCACTCTGTATGACAGTCTCTAGATCCAACAACTTCTCTACAAATGACCCAGTTTCATTCCTTTTTATGGCTGAGTAATATTCCATTTTATATATGTACCACATCTTTATCCATTCGTCTGTCTGTGGGCATTTAGGTTGCTTCCATTACCTGGCTATTGTAAATAGTGCTGCAATGAACATTGTGGTGAATGTGTCTTTGTGATTTATGGTTTTCTCTGGGTATATGCCCAGAAGTGGGATTGCTGGATCCTATTGTAATTCTGTTTTTAGCTTTTTAAAGGAACCTCCATACTGTTCTCCATAGTGACTGTATCAATTTACATTCCCACCAATAGCGGAAGAGGGTTCCTTTTGTCCACACCCTCCCCAGAATTTGTTGTTTGTAGATTATCTGATGATGCCGATTCTAACAGGTGTGACGTCTTACCTCATTGTAGTTTTGATTTGCATTTCTCTAATAATTAGTGATGTTGAGCAGCTTTGCATGTGCGTCTTGGCCATCTCTGTGTCTTCTTTGAAGAAACGTCTATTTAGATCTTCTGCCCATTTTTGTATTGGGTTGTTTGTTGTATTAATATTAAGCTGAATGAGCTGTTTATATATATTGGAGATTAAACCTTTGTCCATTGATTCGTTTGTGAAAGCTTTCCCCCATTCTGAGTGTTGCCTTCTTCCATTCCCGTTTTTTTAACAAAGAAAGAAAGAAATCAAAAGAAGCAGAACACTAATGTGCGTGAAATATGCCTCTTGAAACTGTCGTTTTGAAATATGGACGTCTTTTGAATTTTTTGGTCGATATATGACCCCAGGATTTGTTTTCAGGGCAGGTGTCATTTACAGGCCTGTAATGATTTGGAATATCCACTGACCATTAGCGCTGGGATTAAAGCTGCTGTTGTGTGAAACGGCCACAAGGTGGCAGCAGTTCTCCCTTACCAAATCTGGTTACTAGGGCAGCAGAGCCTCAATGGAAGTCGCGTTCTAGATTGGAATGTAGAACGGAATGTGCCAGGAGAAAGCCCCTCAAGTTTGTCTCACTAATTCTTGTTCGTGTTTTTAATTTAATTTTTTATTTTTTATTACAGCAAGTTTGAGTACAACGTTTAGCTTGTTGTAGGTGTGCAAGAGGTGGTTCTTTTACACATATACATATGTCTGTTTTTCCTGGGATCCTTTTCCCATGTTCGTTATGACAGAATGTTGAGTAGTCTTCTCTTGGTACTCCGTAGGTCTTTGGTGATTATATACGTCTACTGTGTTTGTATATGTCTGTTAACCCCAATATCATAATGAATTCAATCCTCACACCTTTCCTTTGGTGAACCATAAGTTTGTTTAATGAATCTTTGATTGCCCTTCTCCGTGGAAATATCTGCCCTGGTATCAATTTATAGGTAACACCTATAAGTGATATGATATGATATGTGTCTTTCACTTTCTGACTTACTCCAAGTCACGTGATTACCTCTAGACTCATCTACGGTCCTGCAAATGGCATTGTGTGCTTCTTTTCCTTGGCGAATATTCTGTCTTAGCGAGGTCCATTTTCTGCAATGTGATTCCCTGAGGGCTGAGGATTAGCTGACCTGGGCAGCCTGACCCTGCTGGCAAGCCCTCCCCAGGTGTGCCTGGGTTGAGGTCAATATAAACAGCACTCCAGGCAGCAATAGCCCCTGCAGCTGTGCCTGACTCCATATTCTCTGCCCCGTCAGCAGTCTCGGGGCTGTGCTGGTGGGAGGGTGTGAGGGTCCACGGCTTTGTGGGTGGCCCGGTGTGAGTGGGGCTCTGCTGGACTTTCTGCAGGAGTTGCCAGGCTGCCACCTCTAAAGAAGAGGATGTGTCACCCATAACTTCCACTGGAGTATCTCTCCGGGCTGAGGTGAGTAAGGAAAAAAAAGGAGTGGGGGCCGGGACAGGAGGGGTATCTCAGGCAGGGCAATGGAAAGCTTCCAGAAGAGCGCCCGTGGCCAGGACCATCCTGGCTGACCTGCAGGCACCAAGGTGGCCTGCGTGCTGTCGCTGGTGTGGCTCCACGGCCCTTCCTCTAGGCTTTCAAGCCCTTGTATATATTCAGGTGTTTCACCTGGGAAGGGTGGGAACAGTTCAGCAGCAGCTGGCCTGGGGCTCAGCTCACGTTTACTCACAGAGGCCTCGGCACGGTCCCCCAGCTTTGCAATAAGGACGCTCCTTGCGTGGGCGGGTGGGGCTGCTGGCTCTATGGGAGATGATTCCCCACCTCTGACCAATTTCAGAATTGTTTACCACTGGAGCAAGTGCCTTGGTAGTGTTTTCCTCTGTATAACTGTTAGGTTCAGTTTTATTTTTTTCTTTTTTGGTTCAAGTTAGATTTTATTCCTCTTTTATGTATTTATAGATATAAGCATGGAAATAATTCATTCTTATAAATACATCAGTGTGAATGGAAGAACTTTTTTTCTGTTTTATTTTTACATTTTGTTTTTGAAAATTTTGAAATTTAATATTATTTATTTTTTTATACACTAGGTTATTATTAGTTATCTATTTTATGCATATACATGTATACAGGTCAATCCCAATCTCCCAACTCATCCCACCACCACCACCCCATTGCTTCCCCCACTTTGTGTCCATACGTTTGTTCTCTACCTCTGTGTCTCTATTTCTGCCCTGCAAACCAGTTCATCTGTAGCATTTTTCTAGGTTCCACATATAGGCATTAATATACAATATTTGTTTTTCTCTTTCTGACTTACTTCACTCTGTATGACAGTCTCTAGATCCATCAACTTCTCTACAAATGACTCAGTTTCGTTCCTTTTTATGGCTGAGTAATATTCCATTTTATATATGTACCACATCTTTATCCATTCGTCTGTCTGTGGGCATTTAGGTTGCTTCCATTACCTGGCTATTGTAAATAGTGCTGCAATGAACATTGTGGTGAATGTGTCTCTGTGATTTATGGTTTTCTCTGGGTATATGCCCAGAAGTGGGATTGCTGGATCCTATGTTAATTCTCTTTTTAGTTTTTTAAAGGAACCTCCATACTGTTCTCCATAGTGACTGTATCAATTTACATTCCCACCAATAGCGGAAGAGGGTTCCTTTTGTCCACACCCTCCCCAGAATTTGTTGTTTGTAGATTATCTGATGATGCCGATTCTAACAGGTGTGAGGTCTTACCTCACTGTAGTTTTGATTTGCATTTCTCTAATAATTAGTGATGTTGAGCAGCTTTTCATGTGCGTCTTGGCCATCTCTGTGTCTTCTTTGAAGAAACGTCTATTTAGATCTTCTGCCCATTTTTGTATTGGGTTGTTTGTTGTATTAATATTAAGCTGCATGAGCTGTATATATATATTGGAGATTAAACCTTTGTCCATTGATTCGTTTGTGAACGTTTTCGCCCCTTCTGAGGGTTACCTTTTTCCATTCCCGTTTTTTTAACAAAGAAAGAAAGAAAGCAAAAGAATCAGAACACTAATGTGCGTGAAATATGCCTCTTGAAACTGTCGTTTTGAAATATGGACGTCTTTTGAATTTTTTGGTCGATATATGACCCCAGGATTTGTTTTCAGGGCAGGTGTCATTTACAGGCCTGTAATGATTTGGAATATCCACTGACCATTAGCGCTGGGATTAAAGCTGCTGTTGTGTGAAACGGCCACAAGGTGGCAGCAGTTCTCCCTTACCAAATCTGGTTACTAGGGCAGCAGAGCCTCAATGGAAGTCGCGTTCTAGATTGGAATGTAGAACGGAATGTGCCAGGAGAAAGCCCCTCAAGTTTGTCTCACTACTTCTTGTTCGTGTTTTTAATTTAATTTTTTATTTTTTATTACAGCAAGTTTGAGTACAACGTTTAGCTTGTTGTAGGTGTGCAAGAGGTGGTTCTTTTACACATATACATATGTCTGTTCTTCCTGGGATCCTTTTCCCATGTTCGTTATGACAGAATGTTGAGTAGTCTTCTCTTGGTACTCCGTAGGTCTTTGGTGATTATATATGTCTACTGTGTTTGTATATGTCTGTTAACCCCAATATCATAATGAATTCAATCCTCACACCTTTCCTTTGGTGAACCATAAGTTTGTTTAATGAATCTTTGATTGCCCTTCTCCGTGGAAATATCTGCCCTGGTATCAATTTATAGGTAACACCTATAAGTGATATGATATGATATGTGTCTTTCACTTTCTGACTTACTCCAAGTCACGTGATTACCTCTAGACTCATCTACGGTGCTGCAAATGACATTGTGTGCTTCTTTTCCTTGGCGAATATTCTGTCTTAGCGAGGTCCATTTTCTGCAATGTGATTCCCTGAGGGCTGAGGATTAGCTGACCTGGGCAGCCTGACCCTGCCGGCAAGCCCTCCCCAGGTGTGCCTGGGTTGAGGTCAATATAAACAGCACTCCAGGCAGCAATAGCCCCTGCAGCTGTGCCTGACTCCATATTCTCTGCCCCGTCAGCAGTCTCGGGGCTGTGCTGGTGGGAGGGTGTGAGGGTCCACGGCTTTGTGGGTGGCCCGGTGTGAGTGGGGCTCTGCTGGACTTTCTGCAGGAGTTGCCAGGCTGCCACCTGTAAAGAAGAGGATGTGTCACCCATAACTTCCACTGGAGTATCTCTCCGGGCTGAGGTGAGTAAGGAAAAAAAAGGAGTGGGGGCCGGGACAGGAGGGGTATCTCAGGCAGGGCAATGGAAAGCTTCCAGAAGAGCGCCCGTGGCCAGGACCATCTTGGCTGACCTGCAGGCACCAAGGTGGCCTGCGTGCTGTCGCTGGTGTGGCTCCACGGCCCTTCCTCTAGGCTTTCAAGCCCTTGTACATATTCAGGTGTTTCACCTGGGAAGGGTGGGAACAGTTCAGCAGCAGCTGGCCTGGGGCTCAGCTCACGTTTACTCACAGAGGCCTCGGCACGGTCCCCCAGCTTTGCAATAAGGACGCTCCTTGCGTGGGCGGGTGGGGCTGCTGGCTGTATGGGAGATGATTCCCCACCTCTGACCAATTTCAGAATTGTTTACCACTGGAGCAAGTGCCTTGGTAGTGTTTTCCTCTGTATAACTGTTAGGTTCAGTTTTATTTTTTTCTTTTTTGGTTCAAGTTAGATTTTATTCCTCTTTTATGTATTTATAGATATAAGCATGGAAATAATTCATTCTTATAAATACATCAGTGTGAATGGAAGAACTTTTTTTCTGTTTTATTTTTACATTTTGTTTTTAAAAATTTTGAAATTTAATATTATTTATTTTTTTATACACTAGGTTATTATTAGTTATCTATTTTATGCATAGACATGTATACAGGTCAATCCCAATCTCCCAACTCATCCCACCACCACCACCCCATGGCTTCCCCCACTTTGTGTCCATACGTTTGTTCTCTACCTCTGTGTCTCTATTTCTGCCCTGCAAACCAGTTCATCTGTAGCATTTTTCTAGGTTCCACATATAGGCATTAATATACAATATTTGTTTTTCTCTTTCTGACTTACTTCACTCTGTATGACAGTCTCTAGATCCATCAACTTCTCTACAAATGACTCAGTTTCGTTCCTTTTTATGGCTGAGTAATATTCCATTTTATATATGTACCACATCTTTATCCATTCGTCTGTCTGTGGGCATTTAGGTTGCTTCCATTACCTGGCTATTGTAAATAGTGCTGCAATGAACATTGTGGTGAATGTGTCTCTGTGATTTATGGTTTTCTCTGGGTATATGCCCAGAAGTGGGATTGCTGGATCCTATGTTAATTCTCTTTTTAGTTTTTTAAAGGAACCTCCATACTGTTCTCCATAGTGACTGTATCAATTTACATTCCCACCAATAGCGGAAGAGGGTTCCTTTTGTCCACACCCTCCCCAGAATTTGTTGTTTGTAGATTATCTGATGATGCCGATTCTAACAGGTGTGAGGTCTTACCTCACTGTAGTTTTGATTTGCATTTCTCTAATAATTAGTGATGTTGAGCAGCTTTTCATGTGCGTCTTGGCCATCTCTGTGTCTTCTTTGAAGAAACGTCTATTTAGATCTTCTGCCCATTTTTGTATTGGGTTGTTTGTTGTATTAATATTAAGCTGCATGAGCTGTATATATATATTGGAGATTAAACCTTTGTCCATTGATTCGTTTGTGAACGTTTTCGCCCCTTCTGAGGGTTACCTTTTTCCATTCCCGTTTTTTTAACAAAGAAAGAAAGAAAGCAAAAGAATCAGAACACTAATGTGCGTGAAATATGCCTCTTGAAACTGTCGTTTTGAAATATGGACGTCTTTTGAATTTTTTGGTCGATATATGACCCCAGGATTTGTTTTCAGGGCAGGTGTCATTTACAGGCCTGTAATGATTTGGAATATCCACTGACCATTAGCGCTGGGATTAAAGCTGCTGTTGTGTGAAACGGCAACAAGGTGGCAGCAGTTCTCCCTTACCAAATCTGGTTACTAGGGCAGCAGAGCCTCAATGGAAGTCGCGTTCTAGATTGGAATGTAGAACGGAATGTGCCAGGAGAAAGCCCCTCAAGTTTGTCTCACTACTTCTTGTTCGTGTTTTTAATTTAATTTTTTATTTTTTATTACAGCAAGTTTGAGTACAACGTTTAGCTTGTTGTAGGTGTGCAAGAGGTGGTTCTTTTACACATATACATATGTCTGTTCTTCCTGGGATCCTTTCCCCATGTTCGTTATGACAGAATGTTGAGTAGTCTTCTCTTGGTACTCCGTAGGTCTTTGGTGATTATATACGTCTACTGTGTTTGTATATGTCTGTTAACCCCAATATCATAATGAATTCAATCCTCACAGCTTTCCTTTGGTGAACCATAAGTTTGTTTAATGAATCTTTGATTGCCCTCCTCCGTGGAAATATCTGCCCTGGTATCAATTTATAGGTAACACCTATAAGTGATATGATATGATATGTGTCTTTCACTTTCTGACTTACTCCAAGTCACGTGATTACCTCTAGACTCATCTACGGTGCTGCAAATGGCATTGTGTGCTTCTTTTCCTTGGCGAATATTCTGTCTTAGCGAGGTCCATTTTCTGCAATGTGATTCCCTGAGGGCTGAGGATTAGCTGACCTGGGCAGCCTGACCCTGCCGGCAAGCCCTCCCCAGGTGTGCCTGGGTTGAGGTCAATATAAACAGCACTCCAGGCAGCAATAGCCCCTCCAGCTGTGCCTGACTCCATATTCTCTGCCCCGTCAGCAGTCTCGGGGCTGTGCTGGTGGGAGGGTGTGAGGGTCCACGGCTTTGTGGGTGGCCAGGTGTGAGTGGGGCTCTGCTGGACTTTCTGCAGGAGTTGCCAGGCTGCCACCTGTAAAGAAGAGGATGTGTCACCCATAACTTCCACTGGAGTATCTCTCCGGGCTGAGGTGAGTAAGGAAAAAAAAGGAGTGGGGGCCGGGACAGGAGGGGTATCTCAGGCAGGGCAATGGAAAGCTTCCAGAAGAGCGCCCGTGGCCAGGACCATCCTGGCTGACCTGCAGGCACCAAGGTGGCCTGCGTGCTGTCGCTGGTGTGGCTCCACGGCCCTTCCTCTAGGCTTTCAAGCCCTTGTACATATTCAGGTGTTTCACCTGGGAAGGGTGGGAACAGTTCAGCAGCAGCTGGCCTGGGGCTCAGCTCACGTTTACTCACAGAGGCCTCGGCACGGTCCCCAAGCTTTGCAATAAGGACGCTCCTTGCGTGGGCGGGTGGGGCTGCTGGCTGTATGGGAGATGATTCCCCACCTCTGACCAATTTCAGAATTGTTTACCACTGGAGCAAGTGCCTTGGTAGTGTTTTCCTCTGTATAACTGTTAGGTTCAGTTTTTTTTTTCTTTTTTGGTTCAAGTTAGATTTTATTCCTCTTTTATGTATTTATAGATATAAGCATGGAAATAATTCATTCTTATAAATACATCAGTGTGAATGGAAGAACTTTTTTTCTGTTTTATTTTTACATTTTATTTTTAAAATTTTTGAAATTTAATTTTATTTATTTTTTTAATACAGTATGTTATTCTTAGTTATCTATTTTATGCATAGACATGTATTCAGGTCTATCCCAATCTCCCATCTCATCCCACAACCAACACCCCATGGCTTCCCCCACTTTGTGTCCATACGTTTGTTCTCTACCTCTGTGTCTCTATTTCTGCCCTGCAAACCAGTTCATCTGTAGCATTTTTCTAGGTTCCACATATAGGCATTAATATACAATATTTGTTTTTCTCTTTCTGACT